>NW_012150186.1:503154-505967 GCF_000956105.1 Propithecus coquereli
AAAAAAAAAAAAAGGCATTTATCCTGTTGCTGGTCACAGACACACAGGCGGACCAAGTACCACATATGGGGTGTGTTTTTGATCAGCTGGTCCCAAGGGCCCTCTGGGAACTTAATGGACTCAAAAAGTTGCAGAGGGTGCGACTTCAGGGTAGCAGCCTGACCGTACATAAATCAGGCAGGGAGGATAATCCCGCCACTTCAGAGACACACTTCCTGTCAGCGTGGGGGCGGAGGGGCTGCTGAGAGCTGAGGGCTATAGAACTGCCGTGTGCATCCTCGCTTCATCCTCCCTGCAAGCCCACTGCTGCTCGCACGTGTCGCAGATGAGGAAATGGCGGATACAGGCATACAATGTAAATTACCCAACACAGGGTAATGGGGGTATCCATCACCTCAGATATTTATCATTTCTTTGCATTAGGAACATTCCAATTCCACTATTTTAGTTATTTTAAAGTATTCCTTAACTTATTGTTGATTATAGTCACTTTGTTATGCTATCAAATACTGTTAGTCTATCTATCTATCTATTTTTGTACCCATTAACCATTCCCACCTTATACCCCGGTCCCTGCTACCCTTCCCAGCCTCCAGTAACCATCATTTTACTCGCTGTCTCCATGAAATCAATTGATTTTAATATTTAGCTCCCACATGTGAGTGAGAACATGCGAGATTTATCTTTCTGTGCTTGGCTTATTTCACTTAACATAATGTTCTCTGGTTCTATCCATGTTGTTGCAGGTGGCAGGATTTCATTCATTTTGTGACTATATAATATTCCGTTGTGTGTGTATGTACCACAACTTCTTTATGCATTCACCCGCTGACGGACACTTAGGTTCATTCCAAATCTTGGCCATTGTGAATGTTGCTGCAGTAAACACGAGAGTGCAGATATCCTTTCAATATACTGAATTCCCCTCCTTTGGATATACACCCAGCAGGGCGATTGCTGGGTCATATGGTAGCTCTGTTTTCAGTGTTTTGAGAGTTTTGTTCTATTAAGACTGTCTCTTGCTTGTCTCTCTGATCTATCTGTTTTTCACACTGATTCTCTCTGCAGTTTGTTTTCATTCCCCGTAACCTTTTGATAAACTGTTTATTAATGATCTTCCCTCCACCAAATTTAGTATTTTAAATATCTCTGTTTTTAAAGCCATGGAAATGTAGAACTGGAGCTCAGCGGGCAAAGGCTTGAGTTCTGAGTCGGACTGGCTGGGTTCAGCTCCCGGCACTACCACTTGCTAGATGAGCTCTCAGCCTTTTCGTGATTCAGTTTTCTCACCTGCAGACTGGTGGTAATCATGGACCCTGCCTCGTTTGTTCTTTTCTCTTATTTGACCTTCTCAGTGTCACTTTCCTTGGCTTCCAAAAAGCCAAGGTGATGAAATCTTCCTCCTCATTTGAAGTCACAGTACTCTTTATGTTTCTGATCCTTGAATACATGACCTCATGCTACTGTGTACCCTTGTCTCTGCCTCTTCTCCCAGCTCTGCATGACTGGATATTCCTCATTATTCAGTTTGAGGATCCCCTGAGACCTTTGCTGACGCCCCCTCCCCACCTCTGGTCACTGGTCACTCTCTTTCTGACATCCTCACCTGACCCCTCTGGAATATGGGCTGCAACAGACCTGCAAGCTCCCGGGGGAAGGACTGACTGTCACCGTCACTGTGGAGCCGCAGCACGCGATCAGCACCTTGTGTAACCGAGTGGGTGCTCAGTGAACAGTGGATTAGACGGGAATGCATGAAAACATGAACCAAGTCCCTTCTCAGCTCCACGAGAAGGTCGCTTAGCATTTGAGTCTGGCTCCTTAGTTCAGTGTATGCTTTCTACTGAATAGCTTCGCCCCTGCGGGGAAGTTGTGAGGAAAGGTTTTAAAGGTGCCTGAGAAGAGAGGGAAGAGTTCCTGTGCCCATCCTTGTGTTCCAGCGTTGCATGGTTTCCCGGGACCCTCCGGCAGTGCTGGGCCGAGGAGGGCTGGGTCGCGGAAGCAGAGCATCAGTGTCCCACCTTCTGCCGATGTCCGAAGGACAGCGGCAAAACTAGTTGAAGATTCGGGGAGTGGTTTCTTTGAGGAAGTGCTCACTGAATTAAGTTTTGGACCTTTCGTTTTCCTCAGTAGCCTAGGGCTGAAGAAGCGGATTGTCTTAGACACATAAAAGGTGAGGAAATAGATTGTCCCAGCAGAGTTCAGGCGCACCTGGCAGTCTGGCTATTTGTACGACCCATGGGCTTGTGCTTCTCCAGGCATCTGTTTGCGTGAATTCATGTCTTGTTCTGTTTCTTCTGACTGAACAAGGAACAGGCACCCAGAGTGAGAGAGAGAGAGAGAGAAAGAGAGAGAGAGAGAGGGACAGAGGGAGGAATGAGAGCGTCAAATATCTATACATGTGTTTGTGAGGGGAAGGGGGAGGAAAGACACTCTCAGGATTCTTGACTCATGGACTGGTTTTAGATCCTGGGTAGGTGGAGAATAAGGTTTAGAAACCCAAGCTGAGACATCTGTTTCCATGAAGGGCCTGAGCAGGACTCGTCAGGACCTGTGGGCAAAGTTCTGCACACATTGTGGAGGGGGCATATTCTCTGTAGCTTTGCTCGGAACCCAGCTGCCTTCGGGCATCATGGTGGATATTTGGGGATATCTTTGGTCAGCACCAGCATATGTGGGCTACAAGTAAAGGGGCTTGAGTGGATGTTCATCACATTGAAATAGGGCTTCATGACAGGCCGGCTGGGACACCTGTCCCGTTTTGGTCACCACGCCTGACTTCCGTGGCCATCCTCCTCCATCATTCTGAGACG
>NW_012150186.1:507957-546762 GCF_000956105.1 Propithecus coquereli
TTTACTTTTATTTTTTTGAGAGACAGAGTCTAGCTGTGTTTCCCAGGCTGCAGTGCAGTGGCTATTCACAGGCATGATCATAGCCCACTGCAGCTATGAACTCCTGGGCTCAAGTGATCCTCCTGCCACAGCCTCCTGAGTAGTTGGGACTACAGGCATGAACCACATTGCCTGGCTTTAGAATGTTTATATTATACATAATATTTTAACTATTAATCCTTTGTACATATTTGGGAGTCTTTTATCCCACAGAATACCCGAAACCATACTGCATTTAATTTTTCTTTTTTTTAAAGTCAAATGCCACCAGAAATCTGCTTTCCATTGCCTTTTTGGTCCTTTCGAAGAAATAGAAAATTAGGATATTTTTGTAGAATTATAGCAGGCCAAGATTTCTGTAATCCTTCAGGAACTTCTCAGAAACAAAGCCATGTGGCAGTGGTCAAGTGTGTGCCCAGCATGTAATGACTGCAGATATAGAGTTGCAAGGACCGACATGGATGAGCTCTGCTTCTGTTCTCAGGTTCTCACCACTTTTACTTTTCTTCCTCATCTCCCCTGAGTCACTGCCTCATTGGAGGGGACATGGACCCTTCCTGAGGTCCAGCGGCTGTATTGCAGTTGATCATGTTCCCTGAGAATTCTCTTAGCTTCCTTCTGCTTTGGGGGAATGAGTGTTCAGAAAGCCCTTTGTGCTTGTGAAGGAGCCTGGTTTGGAATGTTCTGGTCAGATTCTGGCAAGTTCATTTGGGATGCACATAAGGAAAGGGAAGGTGGACAGGAAAATATAGAAAAAAAAGAGTTGGAGAATATTATAATATTTATTTGCTTCTAAATCAGAATAAATGGGTAGCTTTCCACAAAAGCCAGCTAGACTGCAACCTCATTACCCAGCTCTGTGCAGGACACTCACCCACTCATGCTGCTAGATTTATTGCAGAGTCCAAAAAAGTAAGATTAATGCAATTTAAAAAAAATCCCTTTTCAGAAATTAGGGCCATACTTGGGCTTTAGAAGTAAGTCACTTAAAGTTGCTGGAGATGTGAGGGGACGTGCACAGAGAGAGCGGTCTCTGTGTGAGTGTTTTAGCCTTTTCGGTTGATTCCTTTAGAACATTTCTTGCTGTTCTGTGTCTGTCGGTGACAGCTGTGCTAACCCACCCTGGTGCTCATGAAGGCTCCATCTCTCCAGATCAGCCAGGCGCCCAGTATTTCATGAGAACTTACAGTTCATCTGCCTGTGGGAGAATGCGAAATAAGAATATAACCATCGTCGTAACAGTTTGACTTGCAGGGAAGACAGTGGGACTTGCAGTGCCTGGTGTCACGCCCCTGGGGCAAGAGGGCTGGACTCCTTGTTCAGTTGTCAGTTGACCTGATTGCTTGTCTCAAGGGCTCTCTGGGAACTGTTTTTCTTTTTGAAACAGAGTCTTGCTCTGTTGCCCGGGCTAGAGTGCCGTGGCATCAGCCTAGCTCACAGCAACCTCACACTTCTGGGCTCAAGCGATCCTCCTGCCTCAGCCTCCCAAGTGGTTGGGACTACAGGTGCACACCATCACGCCTGGCTAATTTTTTCTATTTTTAGTTGTCTGGCTAATTCTTTCTATTTGTTTTTTTTTTTAATAGAGTCGGGGTCTCGCTCTTGCTCAGGCTGATCTCGAACTCCTGGCCTCAAGCAATCCTCCTGCCTCGGCCTCCCAGAGTGCTAGAATTACAGGCATGAGTCACCATGCCCGGCACTCTCTGGGAACTTAATGCACTCAAAAAGTTGCACATGATGCAACTCCAGGGTACCAGCCTGAGCATATATAAATCAGGCAGGGAAGATAATCCCCCCACTTCGCAGACAGACTTTGTATGTGCTCCTTCCAACTGCTGCTCCCCAGTGATGGGATTTTGAGTGAGATGCTTCATCTCTCCAAGCTTCAGTTTTCATAACTGCAAAATGTGGAACTATCTTCATAGTTTGCAAGATTGGCCATGACAGTGATATTAGGTAGAAGGTGAAGGCAGGGCTCTTTCAAAGTTGGCTATGGCTTGTGAAGTGGCCCATTGAATAGAAGGTGTTCATAGTAAATGATGCATTGTGTTCTCTTTACTCAAGGAGAGGTCTCAGATCCACTGCTGAAAACTCATCCCCTCTTCCAAGGCAACTATTGGAAGGCCCAGGCTGTAGGGTGGACCTGTAGGTTTGGGATGCCTCGGTGCTGCCCGTCTCTGCTGCTGTATGAATCATTTGGCCACAGAGCCTCTTGGTTAGGCTACAACAAAGGGAGGAAGCCTCAAAGAATGTGTGCAGACCCACACGTTTACCTCAGTGTGGGATGATTTTGAGACCATTTCATTCATTTAACCCATTATCTGTTTACACTTTTTCAACTTACCATGTAATTCTGCTGGTTGATGGAAATGCTAGTCACCCAAACCCTCCAGCTCTGGGGGTACTCCGTGGTGACCATCCACGATTGGTCTCCATGTCTTCTGCCATAGAGGTGGGGTAAGACATGTGCAACCCCTCTCTTCTGTTCAAAATCCATAGTGGATTATCTTGTCGGCATGAGATAGTTGAACGTGAGCAGCATGTGTATGACTCCTGTAGACCCTCCTCCACCCCTTTGGAGCAGTTCACGTTGTTTTATTGTTAGAGCAGTGTGAGGGTACACTCTGTTCAATTGTTTAGTGTAACCACCCCCGCCCCCCAGCACCATTAAAATTCCTAAGAAAAACAAATAAAAACAGATCATGGCACAGTCTTGGGTCTTTTCTTTATTCTCCCCTGTGTCTTCAGCCTCCATTATGGTTAATAAATGCTGAAGGGCTTTCTGCAGTGACAGAGGGGATTCTCAGAGGACTCAGGTTGCTTGGCTTTGATGTACCTTTGGGAGGAAGCTTTGGAAAGTATAAAAACTTGAGTGAGTTCTGAGAAGCCCCAAGTCCCAGAGCCTTTGATTCTCAGATCTCTGCTTCTTCTCACACCACATTTTCTGTGTCCTGTAGCATTTGATGATGGTTTCTAATAACAAAAGCCATACACAGTCAATATGGAAAAATCAAAAAAATATTGAGGAACATAGTGAAAGAAAATAAAAGTCACCCTTATTCCATGTCGTCGTGTATGGATGATAATTGTTAACATTTTATTACACTTCCTTCTAGACTTTTGCCTACTTATGGGTATATTCACATTTTTAAACATAGTGATACTGGAGTTGGAGATTCTTTTTTTTTTTTTTTAGTGAACAAATAGCTCATTCTAGCTTTTTTTTTTTTTTTTTTTGAGACAGAGTCTCACTGTGTTGCCCGGGCTAGAGTGCCGTGGCGTCATCCTAGCTCACAGCAGCCTCAAACTCCTGGGCTCAAGCAATCCTTCTGCCTCAGCCTCCCGAGTAGCTGGGACTATAGGCACGTGCCACCATGCCCGGCTAATTTTTTCTATATATTTTTAGTTGTCCGATTAATTTCTTTCTATTGTTAGTAGAGATGGGGTCTCGCTCTTGCTCAGGCTGGTCTTGAACTCCTGAGCTCAAACAATCTGCTCGCCTCGGCCTCCCAAAGTGCTAGGATTACAGGCGTGAGCCACCGCGCCCGGCTGAGTTGGAGATTCTTTTTAATTCTCTTCCTCCATACTTAGCCTCATTATCTCCTCCTCTTCATAGGAAAGGTTTTTTAAAATCTAGAAGTTTTCACTTGGGAAAGGTTCTCTCCTTTACTGACAGCAAAATGTGCATTTAGTGAAACCTGTGGCACGATTACTTATGTGACAGAAAAGGCCATGAGATCACATTTCATTCACATTTCATTCAGACTTCCGAACAATCTTAAAAATTTTGCAGTCAAGGCCGCTTTTGAATCTAACACTTATTAGAAGCTAAAGTGAGAAGCAGGACAGAGTAAACTGATCATGCAATTCCTAGAGCTACACAGGGTTAGGAGAGCTGGAAAATGGTGTGAGTGTGCAGTGGAAGACATTGCACAATTGTTGTAGAACCCTGTAATTGCACTCAGAATGATTAATAAATAACTGTGTACTGAGTCAGTTGGGTCGTTGCTGCAGGGAGAAGCCACAAATGAATCCTCACAGGTTATATTTTATCTGGGGAATTAGGGTTAAACTGGGCACGACCTCACAGAATGTCTAATACCTCCTCCCCACCCCTGCAGGGGATCTAGAAAAGAAAAAAAATGCTCAAGCAAATACTTGATTGTGGCAATTTTGGTGAGAGTGCTGGCATCTCTTTTATTTATCATTAACTCATATTTCAAAAAGACCAAGCGCTTTCTTAAAAAGTCAGTAAGTTCTCTATAAGAAATATAATATTTAAACTTAAAACAGCTCTGAAAAAGCACATTGATTTCTAAATTGAGCATTCTTTTTTTTTTTAATTTTTGGGGAAATATTAGGAAAACACGTTAAATATAAGATAATAAAAAACACCATTAATCAACCTCCCTGAAACAACCATTGCTACTGATGCTTTGGTATAAGCTTCCTGTCCTTTTCTCTTCTCTCTTTTCTTTTCTATTTTTTCTTTTTCTTTTGCTTTCCTATGCTTTGTGGATGTTATTTATTTATTTATTTTTTTTTGAGACAAAGTCTCACTATGTTCCCGGGCTAGAGTGAGTGCCGTGGCGTCAGCCTAGCTCACAGCAACCTCAGACTCCTGGGCTCAAGCGATCCTCCTGCCTCAGCCTCCCGAGTAGCTGGGACTACAGGCATGCGCCACCATGCCCGGCTAATTTTTTCTATATATTTTTAGCTGTCCAATTAATTTCTTTCTATTTTTGGTAGAGACGGGGTCTCGCTCTTGCTCAGGCTGGTCTCGAACTCCTGAGCTCAAACAATCCGCCCGCCTCGGCCTCCCAGAGAGCTAGGATTACAGGCGTGAGCCACCGCGCCCGGCCTGTGGATATTATTAATCTTCTCGTTGGTCATTTACAACTTTTACCCCATTATAAATAATGATTCAGTGAATATCCTTGTACCTAAGTCTTTGCATAGAACCTAAATTCCTCTTTTGGGTAAGTACCCAGCGAGGGGTGATTGGGCCAACTGGTGTGTACATTTAAGACTTGTCATCCATCCCATCAAACTGGGTACAGATACGTGAATAGGCAACAGGTACCAAGTTTACCCTGCTGGTAATAGTGTATGCTCCTTTACTAAACCTTTGCCAACACTTCCTAATTTGATACCAAGGAAAGAAAAAAAATAGTATCATGTTTTGATTTTACTTTTTTCTTGATATCATGAAATAAAACTAGTTTTCATTTCATTATTGCACATTTCAATTTCTTCTTCAATGAATTGGCTATTCATGGTTCCTCCCCTCACCCCACTTTGGGTTTTTTTGGTTATGGAGTACCATTTTGGTATATGTTACAAACATGGGAGTGTATTTGTATGACACTATCTAAAATCACAGCTGTACGGTTCATACTCAAGAAAGATAGTGGCACTGTGAGTGGGCACATTGGAGACAAATCTGAAGCAGACATTTAGGCACTGTCTGGAAGTTTTTAGAATTGATACCACTTTATACTGAAGGAAATATGCACTCAGGAAAGCACCCATATCATAAATGCACAGGTAGATGATTTTTTTTTTTTGAGACAGAGTCTCACTGTGTTGCCCGGGCTAGAGTGAGTGCCGTGGCGTCAGCCTAGCTCACAGCAACCTCAGACTCCTGGGCTCAAGCGATCCTCCTGCCTCAGCCTCCCGAGTAGCTGGCACTACAGGCATGCGCTAATTTTTTTTTTATATATATTTTTAGCTGTCCAATTAATTTCTTTCTATTTTTGGTAGAGACGGGGTCTCGCTCTTGCTCAGGCTGGTCTCGAACTCCTGAGCTCAAACAATCTGCCCGCCTCGGCCTCCCAGAGAGCTAGGATTACAGGCGTGAGCCACCGCGCCCGGCCAGGTAGATGATTTTTGACAAACCAAATATATCTGTGAAACTAGATCCAAGCTCAAGAAACAGACTGTCATTAACACTCTGCTTCCCCTGATCCCTGCTTCTAACAGCACAGATTTGTTGTGGCTGTTTTTGTACTTTGTTTTCTTTTTGTGTCTGACTTCTTCTCTTTGATTTTACATCGTGTTTACAAGATTCATCCACATTATATGTAGTTGTAGATGTTCGTTCTCCTTGCTGCGTAGTAGTCCTTTGTGTGACTGCCACAATTTCTGAATCTATCCTACTGCTGATGGACATTCGGTAGCTTCAAATTTTTGGTTACAGAGGGTGCTGCTCTGAATATTCTAGTCTTTTTGTACCCCTGGTGTTGGGGGTAGAACTGGCCTTTTAACAAACTTTCATATACCACATCTTTCTTCTCTCTCCACTGACATCTCTGGAACAAAGTGAGAACAGCACAGACTTGCAATGCATAGTGTTCTTGTTGTCGTTCGTTGGTGTTACTTTTTGTAAGGATGAGAGTAATGAAGTTCTCTTAACAAGGTACTGAGTTCTGATGTAAATTGTAGATAATGACTGTTGGCTTCAGGCTGGGCTATCATTTCTAAATGAAGAATTACATCTTGTTATTTTCTTCTTTATCAGTTCTTCTTGATTCACCCTAGTAAGTGGAAGGCTTTGCAATTGTCTTAGGAGGAAGGAGTTTATTAACTTATTGGTCTTACAAGCAACCGTCTTAGGTTTACTAGTTTAATGAAAAACACATCTTTGGGGTAAGAAATTGGATTTCGGCCATGCGCATGCATGAGTTGAGATTGAGAGATGTACCAAATCTGGATCGCGCTGCTGTGTGATCTTTTGGTAGAATTAAATAAAAGGCATTAAAAAATTTATAGCTGCCTTTTACCAGCTTTATGTCTGATTTTTTTTCTCTCTCTCTAGATTCTTTGGCTGACATGAGTTTTGAAGTTCTGCCATATCCACTTATCAGCCTGTGGCAAATGCAGTCCTCACCAGCGTTAAGATCAAAGGCTGATAGTTAAAAAAAAAAAATCCATGTGCTACATAAAAATGTACTACCTTTTTAAGAAATTGCCAGGGTTACCTTTATTTCTCTCCCTCTCTCTTTCTCTGTATATATATAAAGGGAAAAAGCTAAATTTTAAAATTTTTGCTCTTTAATCTTCCAAGGATGTGTACATCTATTTAAAAGTTATCAATACTTCCCCAAACACATGTAAACTGACAATTCGATCACTCGAGGAGGGCCAAATATTTGCTGGCGTGTTTCCATGTTTGTGGGTATCTCCGTAAACTATGAATCATGTTGCACTTCTCTCATGTACACGGGCTAAATATTAATCTCCACGGCAACCCCCCTGAGTATTTAACAGATGAAAGTGGATGCTGGGGGACAGGAAGCCCGTAGTGTGGTGGTTCGTGTCCATTTTTCTTGTCCTTTATCTATTTGTTTATTTTCATTTCCATTCCTTTTACTGTTCTTACTGTGTTGTCTTCCACTGAAGGGCACTAGCCTTAAGTTGATGGATAGCAATGTTCTTAAGTGATAATCTGGCAACAGTGAACAGGGGCATAAAGAATCAGAACCGAACCCTGGCAAAATGCTGCTGTGGGAGACTTCCCTCTGTCCCTTCCTCCCTGTCTGTTGCCCCTCCCTGTTCGGAGCTGTGGTTTCACTCTTGGCATCTTGTTTCTGGAAGCTCCATTGCTGGGGCCCACAGGGACAGCCCAGTGTTCTTTCCTCTAGGACCTGCTCCTAATCAGAAGATGCCTGTTGCTGCTACTCCTGGAAAACAGCAGTAGCAGCAACAGCATCAAACTTCTGTCAACTGTCAGACTGTCCCACTCAGTTACCTATTTATCTGCAGAATAATTCGCTAGTGCCTGTGGTGTACAAAGCACAAGAGGTACCACAGCTAACAGAGTCCAGCCCCTGCCCTCAAGGAGCTTGTACTCTAGTGGTGGAGACATGCGAGTAAACAGCTAATTAATTACCAGACTGTGAGAAATGCTCTGGTAGAAATCGGGTGGAGAGTCGATGAGGGAGAGTCGGCTGAGAGGGTTAGGCAGAAGGGGCTGAAGACAGTTCCTCTCACTGAGAGCGTTTATTCAGGGTAAGCAATGTGTCTTGTAGACACCTGGGCTTCATGCAAGGTTTGTGAGCAGAGAAGTGACACGTGTTTCTAGAAGATTTTTAGGGAGGGGAGCTTGAGGCATTTATAACATTGAACCTAACTTTTAGCATTGCTTCCGTTTTCACTACTCCATGAAGATTCCTTTTGCATCCTTGAAATTAAGATTAAATATATGTGATTTTCTGATTCCCAAAGCATCTGTTTCCCAGTGTTTCGGATTTCTTCTGTGGTTTGAACCTTCTTTGTAAGACTAGGTTCTCCATTTTTTATTGCATTTTTGTTAGAATATTAGTATGCTTAGTAACTTTACAGAATTGACTTTTTCACTTTTAAGAGGCTTTTCAGATGTTCCTTTCTGTGGTCAGCTCAACAGCGCACAAAAAAAATTCAAGATTTGATATCACTAGCAGCTAGTTTGCCAAGAGACAAGGCTTAGACATAGCACAAGTGAGGAATGAGACCCCAAAGTGCACCAGCTTTCTATTTTGATTTAATGACATGATAAATTGTCTGGTACATTTATATCTTCATGACCTGATGATCAGTGAAATTAAGCTAAGCCATTACTTCTGTTTTCTCATGTTTAAGTGTCCATTTGGAAAAATGGCTCCATATTTGGGTGTCAGGAATATGTATTTCTGCGGGTGGGGGGATATTTTACAAAGTAATTAAATAAAAATCCTCCTAGCCACCATGAAAACCTCGATGTTTTGCTCACTATTTGAACTCCTAAAACCTTCAAACAGAAACATAGTGAAACAGTTCACGTTGGATAAGGAAGTATTTTACCACAACTTTTGGTGGTTTCTATGGTTTCTATAATAGGGATACTCTAAAGCCAAAGGTTTGTAACAGATGTGCTGTACCTGCCAGGGAGTGCAACCTATTGAATAGTGATTTAAAAGTCTTATGTCCTGCATCATTATTTCATTATTGCTTTCTCTTGCAATAATAAGGTTGTTCCTACAGTGAAGAATTTTAATACATAAAACTGAAACCTCTTTTTAGATTCCTTAAATGGATTAAAGCATAGGAATATACAACTATATTAAAACACTAGCTTTCATAACTTACTGGTATATTACAGGGGTGTGTGCAGGATGTTTTTCAGTGATTATTTTTCTACTTATGCCATTAAATCAGAACTTAGATTTTTGCACAAACTTTGATTTTTTTCCCCAATGAATTTCAAATCTATCGATTAAAAAGGTAGAAAAGTTTACAAGGACTTGGAAATTCATGTTTTAAACCCATTTGTATCTCAATGATTGAAAAAGACAGGTAAGCAAAAGATTACTTGAACAGAGTGGGTGGAAGGCCGAAACATCAGCACAGAGAGGAAGCCATTAAATTGGCCAAAGAACAATCCTCGGGGACGCTATGGAAAACTTCGGGGGTCAAGTGCAAGCCAGCCCAAGGTCAAGAAGGAGAGACACTGGGATCAGGGGATGTACTCAGTGGTTGTGATGTGTAAAGAATAGAGGTGCTGCCTTGGATGCAGTCGGCGAGTCCAACAACAGCTTAGAGTGAAAAGGCAGAGACACCTGCAGTTGGAGAAAAGGAAAATCAGAGAGCGGCAGCCGTGGGGCAGAGGCGAGTTAGTGATGGGGACGCGCATTCGTTGCTGGTGTTTGGACAGGCAGAGGTGAGATAGAAACCTCTTTACTGTGGCGCAGAGGAGGAGCAGAAGGAAAAGAAAGGCAGGTGCATAGAGTTCAGTGACTCTTGGTTTCATTCTGAGTAATTTATGAGGCCTTTGTCAAGGAAGACAATGGCCTGAATGTCACAGGAAGAGGTCAGTTTTGCAAAGGATCAGTGTTTGCGTGGAAGATCTGTAATGGGAATACGGTTGTTATTTGACAGAAAAACACAAGTTTATGGTGTAGGTTTGAAGATTAGAGTAAAAATATAAAAAGGTATTTCCTTCTCCTTCTCCTGGATGATTCCTGCCGAGGGCTCCAGAGCCAATAATGCATAGGAAAGAAAACAAAAATGAGCTTCCTGTAGGCAGGAGAGCTTTGTAAGGCCCAGCTACTTCAGAGCCAGCTTCTCTCTGACCAGACAGCTTCTCCCTGACCAGGCAGGGTTGGAGCTGTAACAGTTGCTAATATTCTGCTGAATAAACTATGTTATGTGATGCATTCATTTTATAGGAGAGGCTGTTAAATTTGCTAGGTGGACAATACTAGGATTTTTCTTTTTGTCTATGAATCATAGAATAGACTAGAGGGACTCAATAGAGTTAACAGAATTGCGAGGCACTTATAGAATAGCCTAGATTACGTCTGTAGGTTGCTGTCTTCACCAGCTCTTCTGGAGGACTTTTGTAGAACTGGACGAGACAATGAGGTTAGAATGAAGGGATTCTTATTTGAATGACTTGGCAGCAGTGCGGTGCGAACTATATCTATTTTTATTCCTCTAAACTTAAAGCTTTTCTGCCAAGAAATGCACATGTCCACTTGTGTCAACAAGATGTAAATTAAAGAATAAAGAAAAGTGCAAAAGTACAAAATACAGATGTTCTCAACTTAAACCAAAGGTGCAATATTTTGGAGTATCAGAGCAATTGTTCATACTCTGCAATTTGGTTGACTGTATTCCTGAGGGGTTAGGCTGAGATTGCCAGCCCCACTGATATGTGAGTTAGAGACTTTCCCAAACAAGGTCTTGTTTGTCAAACCTCCTCTAAGAAGGTCTGCCTGGTCATACTCGGCATTCAACACCTGGGGAAGAGTCCTTCCCTCTCTATAGCCTTCTCCCAACGTTTGCTTTACTGTCCACCCTGTCCTAACCCTCTAGCCTCTGCTTACCTTCTGTGGTAGTTCCCCATCTAGAAAAATCAGCCATGAGGGCCTTGAGGGCAGCAGCCATTCTGTTTTTACTCCTCTTAGAAGGTCAGGGTTCGTGCTGGGACTCGCCTAGTCCTTGACACAGGTGTGTCCGTATGAATGTGGAGAAGGGCCGACCTGGACCTGTTTGTATTGTTTGTGTTGACTCAGCCCATCCTAAACCCCGTGGACCCCAGGTTCCCCACAAGATACAGGGACGCTCCCCTGGGAACCCTGCTGTGTTTGCTTCTGCCTCTGGTCAGAAGATTCCCAATTCGATGGGAGCAGGAAGTCTCAAAACCTTGTTTTTGGATGTGCCTTCCTCATCCCTGTTAACAAACGTATATGCCAGTCTGGTTCATATAATTGTCAGTTTTGGAATCTCAGGGACCTAATTTGATTCTTGACTTACTACCTCATAGTTATTTTAACGTTTAGAAGTGTTAATACTAAGTACTTTGGAAATGATAGTTGCCTTTTTTTGGTATATGTTTTCCAAATATGTTTTATAGTTTTACTAATGGGTGTTCTGAGCATGTCCTGAGATAAGGTTGGATGGGGCAGCGCACTTTTTCTGCAAAAGACCGGTTAGTAAATATTTTCCGAATTGTGTGCGCCATTTGGTCTCTGTCACTGCTCAACCCTGCTGTTGTAGCTAAAACCAGCTGTAGTCATATGAAAATGAATGAGCCTGGCTGTTTGAATAAAACTGTATTATGGACACCGAAATTTGAATTTCATTTCATTTTTGTGCATCATGAAATATTCTTCCTCTTTTGATTATTTTTCAGCCATTAACAAATATAAAATCCATTCTTAGCTCACAGGCAGTACAAAAACAGGCAATAGGTATAGGTCGACAAACATGCTAAGAGAATGTGCTTAATTTTTTTTTAAGTAAATATTGTTTATGGAGAAACATAAAATGAATTTCCCAGGAAAATTCAAGCATCTCAAGTCATTGTAGAAAACAAGTGGAAAAGAGGTCGGTATTTTCAACAGAAATTTGAAGAATGAGGCATATTTGTCTGGAAAATGTTGATTTTGAGCCTGACCCAAGATACCTCAGAGAAGTGGGTGAAAGACGTGACCAGTTGTAATTACAGGTTATTAACGTGGATTGTTTCTGGTTGTGAAACAGTGATTATTCTCCCTGGGGCTGTCTAGCCCCATGACTGGGGAAGGCATATGCTGGTTTATTCCCTTAGAGGGAATATCCCATTTTTTCCTAGGACATATATAAGAAATTGGGTGGAGGAGACTGGTCATGGCCCATTTTATATAAGGAGAAGCAACAGCCCAAAGAAATTCTATGACTCACCTAAGTTTAAACCTTTTTAGCAGTACAAGTTGAGCATTCCTAATCTGAAAATATAGAACCTGAAATGCTCCAAAATCCAAAACTTTTTGAGTGCCAATATGACACCATCAGTGGAAAATTCCATACCTGACCGTATGTAATGGGACACAGTCAAAATGCAGTCAAAACTTTGTTTTGTGCACGAAATTATTAAAAATATTGTATAAAATTACCCTAAGTTTATATGTATAAGGTATATATGAAACATAAATGAATTTTGTGTTTAGACTCGGGTCCCCAGCCCTAAGATACCTTATTAGGTCTATGCCAATATTCCAAAATGTGAAAATATTCGAAATCCAAAAGTTTCTGGTCTCAAACATTTTGCTAAAGGATACTCAGCCTGTAGCACTGGGCCTGGAAACCCAATGCCTGGCCCGGGTCACTTATCATACCACCTTGCTTTGCATTATTATCTCACAGATAATGAGATTAGTGATAGTACCTAGCATTCATAAATGCCAGTTTATAAAGATCCTTTTCGTATGCTATTATATTTAACCCTCAGAAAGCCCTATGAAGTAAGAGGGGCAAGTTTTATTATCTGCCTTTTATAGAGGAGGCAACTGACAATCTGATATGTTTTAAGGTACCCTGGGTCATGCACCGATTAAGTGCTAGAAGCAAATCTGGGAGCTAGGTTTTCTAACTCCTTTTATTATACCATGCTGCCTTATTATACTACATGGCAGTTGATGCCATTAATACCCAAGCATTAAAAAATAAATTGAAAAAGAAATAACATCCTGCCATGGCCAGCCCTTGGCAGTGATTTTTAAGTGGAGGTTTGTGTTATGAGAATTTTTGCTTTCAAAATGCTGCATATGCCTCCTGTAAAAGGTTGAATGAAATGATTTTATTTTTGGTAAGTGGCCCATGCACGTTTATTATTTATTTATTTAGGTCCTTTTTGCTCCAGCTCCTTTGGCTAAATGAAGCACTGCTGTATTTTTATTGCATACCCCATCATTAAAAGAAATTGAAAAGACGCTTGTTAGTTTTAATATTGCATGGATAGAAATATATCTGGCACTTTTAGGAACAGTTACAATTCCTAATAGTGCATTTTAAGTAGTAGTCTGGTTTTGTTTTTGATTTAAAGAAAGACAAAACTTTCTTAAATTTGCTATAATTTGATAATCATCTTTTAGGTGGGGAGGGAGAATGTCTCTGTGTTGTATGATTCTGACTTTATAGAGGCATTCGACATTCCTTTGCAGCCTGTGGGAGGGGATTATACTCTTGGGCAGCATGAAGGGCCTTTCATTTGTTGGTAAATAATCCAAGCAAAGCTGCTTCCCAGTGCAAATTTTTCCCCTTTCTCTGTAAACCATATGCTTCTTTAACTTTTGGACATATGCCCCTTTCAATAAACTATGTGCAGCATTAACTGTTGGAGCTATTGTTAAGTGAAACACAAACCAAATACTCAGACTGCTTCCTGCATCTCAGCCTGCATGCAACACAATCCCCCAGAAGACAATGTTAAATATGCTTTTGCAAAATAGCTATTTAGAACCTGGAAACTCTACGGAAAGATAGTAGGTAGCAGTAGGGAGGAGGGGTGGGGAGAAATAGGGTGACAAGAAAATAACTCAGCTGGGGCATGAGAGGTGCCATTTGCACTGCAAGATGCTAACTGTGCCCAAGACCCAAACTTGGCAATAACAACGACAAAAGAAGTAGAATAAGAAATTCAGAGAAATTTCTCAGCCACATTTCACGACTCTAGCTTTTTCATTTTCTAGCTAGTTCACTATTAAGTTCCTTTGATTAAAGTCTGAAGTATCCTTTCCTGATAGCTTTTAGAGGAAGACATAGAATAATTTTAACAATGAAAATAATCTTCATGTATACAGATAGAAAAATGACAAGCAAATCAGTGCCCTACAGACTTTCAGTGACTCTTTGCAGAAGACACTTCGCAGGGGTAATAGTAATTTATAATACACAAAGAAGTCATGCGGAGCTGGTCAGTTACCTGAAGGATGACTAAATTTAAGCAGGTCGTTTAACTCTCTTTAAGCCTCGCAAGGTTTATCTGAATAACTGAGTGATGATACTGCATACCTGACAGCCTGTGAGGGTTCAGGGGATGAATATACATTCATCACGGAGCATTTAGCACTGGCCTGACATTTATAGTAAGTGCTCAATAAATGTGAGGGGCAGAGATTAATGTTACTAATGCATTTTCCCTTTCAGACCTTTTGGGGCAGTCTGATAAAAGCTGGGTTAGCAGGTTTTCAGGGGGGATCTGAGGGCATTTTTGGTACATTTTTGGCATTTTGGAAGATGAATGTGTATGGATATGAAATAATTGATCATGTAATTTTACATAACCTGATTTATCAAAATCTCATAAAGCCCTATACTAATATAAGGTGTTATTAATATGTGTAACACTGGTCTGCTGTGTCTTGACTATATCCTATAGTTTCAAGAGGTGGAATATATAGTTTAAAGCAAGGTTTTAGGAGATAAACTTATGGGATAATTTTTCAATTTGTGTGTACTTAATTTGGACTGCTTTAAAGAATTATAGTAAAGGTAATATTTCTAATATAATTAAAAATAAAAGTAAACACATCAGCCTTTTCTGTATTCTAAAATAATTGGGAAAAATAGAAACATTAAAAAATCCATAGAAAAAATTGAGACTATTTAGGTATATTTTTGTAATTTTTTTTTAATTTAGGAATTTTGTATAGAAATAATTATATATTTCTCTTCCTTCCACCTTCCCTTCCTCCAAAATTAGGTCTTTAAAAAACTAAGGGACAGGGCTGGGCGCGGTGGCTCACGCCTGTAATCCTAGCACTCTGGGAGGCCGAGGCGGGTGGATTGTTTGAGCTCAGGAGTTCGAGACCAGCCTGAGCAAGAGCGAGACCCCGTCTCTACTAAAAATTAGAAAGAAATTAATCGGACAACTAAAAATATATAGAAAAAATTAGCCTGGCATGGTGGCGCATGCCTGTAGTCCCAGCTACTCGGGAGGCTGAGGCAGGAGGATCGCTTGAGCCCAGGAGTTTGAGGTTGCTGTGAGCCAGGCTGACGCCACGGCACTCACTCTAGCCTGGGCAACAAAAGCGAGACTCTGTCTAAAAAAAAAAAAAAAAAAACCTAAGGGACATGGTAGCCTAGTGGGTAATTGAGTGGCCTCTGGATTTTAGTCTAGGCACTACTTCTTTCTAGCTGTGTTTTCTTGGGCAAATAAGCCTTAATTTTTTGACTCTATATAATTAGGATCATAATCACACTGACCCCATAGGATTGTTGTGAAGGTGCTTATAAAAGTATCTGGAACTCAGTAAAGTTCTATATGATGAGCGTCTGCGCTTACTGTCCTATGTTCATTGAGATCCATGAAAGCACTATATTTATGGCATAATTTTCCATCATACCATAAGATAATGAACATCTATTTTAACTTATTTTCCGTATTATAAATAAGACTGTGACAGACATCTTTGAATATAAATCATTGTCTTTGAATTTTTCTTTCTTTAAAATACATCCTAGAAGTACAAGCACTTGATACACCTGGGTCAATTATGGAAATATACATAGCTTTAATAGAGTGTGAAAGTTACCATCTCCCTGTATCCTCACTAACACTCAATATTATTGCTTTAACAATTTAATTGTAATGTTCCTACTTGTTTTCTGGGTGCATGTTTCTTGAGGGGAGGCTGACCGTGGGACTAGAGCCAGCCTGCTGCCCGGTTTTTGTTTGTTTGTTTAATTTAAATTTAATTTATTTATTTTTAAAAATTTTATTGTGTATGTTTCAGTTATGAAACATGATGTTATGGGATACAATATAGATGGCAAAAAGGTTACTGTAGTGGGGGCAAATTATATGCCATTCAAATTTCAGTGTCTATAAGTAAAGTTTTATTGCAACATAGCCATGCTCATTGGTTTACATATTATCTATGGCTACCTTCACTCCAAAATAGCAGAGGTGACTGGTTGTCAGGTTTACAAAGACCTATGCTTTAGGATGTTGACCAAAATTTAAATTCAAATTTATTTTATATTTGTTACCACTGAGTAGGGTGATCTGATAGCCAAATATATAAACATGGCTTTAGAGTCCGACCACCTGGGCCTCCAAACCAGCTGTGTGACTTACCTTTCCCATGCCATAGTTTTCTCACCTTGCTAATGAGGGTAATGGCAGTGCCTTCCTGATTGAGGTGTACTGAAAGTTAAGATTAAGAGACACGTGAAGCACTTCCTACTTGATAGTAAGCAAATGTTAGCTGTTGTTAATTGGTACATTGTAAACATTTTAGTTGGCAGGCTTTTGAATAAAGATATTGGCAGAAAGAATGAGTGGACTAAAATTATTTGTATTTTTAAAAGGTAGATGAACTTGGTCTTTTGTTTCTTCAGTTGCCTTTATTGGTATTTTTAAAAATAAAAATACATGGGACATTAAGTTCTCCCGAAAGTGCCTGGAGAGCTGGAACGAAGCCAAAAGAAAGGTCTGGTTTGTGTCCTGCTTCCCAATCTCCCTGTTGGGACAGGTTGGTGCCGCTTCTGCTCTAGGTCTGGCCTGCCCAGTTGGCCTGGGGCTGAGGCCTGGAGAGGCAGAGCAGCTGGGGTACCAAAGCATCCTGTCCCGGCTGGCTGTGACCATGAAGATGTGCTTTGGGAGAGATTAGGTTTTATGGCCCTTCCCTCTTCCCTCACAGTATCTGAGCCATTATCTGAGAGTTTTATAAAGTTGCAGACTTTCGTGGCTAACTAACTAGAAGCAGGCTGCCTGGGTAAACTTGTGAAGAGTCAAAATGTGGTATTTTCATTTGGGTTTCTCAAATGCGCATTTCATACCATCAGTCAGAGTGGGCCGTAGCTAGAGGGGGTTTCTCTTTCAGAAACCTGCTGCAGGCAGCACCTGGCCTTCGCCCAGCGGCTGATTCAGTATAGGTGAGCCCTCCTCACCATCCTGCGTTGGGGGCATGTGGCCTCCAGCTCATTTTGGTACCATAATGGTATTATCTTGATATTTAAATGTGCTTTCCGGGAGCGTCTGATTTCTACACAGTCTGTAAGATTTTGTTAAAAACATATAATAATACCACCATATGCTCAGGCCTTCTCATTACATGATCTTCTAAAAACAAAAATGTGCGCCATAAACACTCCAGATGAAACCCATTAAGTTTGTGTTCACTTCTGCAGTTTAAAAAAATGGCAGAAAGGTTAGGAAATGGGGCTTTGCTGGGGTGGGGGGCGGGGCGCAGACCTGGGAATCACCATTCGAAAGCGCTGCCAGAGGAAGAAGCTGCTACGCACAGAAGTTTATGCCTTCGTGCCTTTAAAGGAAAACCAGCCTCTAAGTCCTGCGGCCACACAGCGGCTGGGCTAGATCTCAGAAGTGATAGGATCATTCCCATTCGAGGATGCAGCCAGGCGGCAGCAACCTGGACACTCTGGCCTTGTGAACAGGCGTTTCATTGTTTCTGTTAAACTGCTGGCTGTGGATCTCATTATGGAATCTTAACTGTTCAGGTCTGTATGTACAAAGTAAGAGAGAGAGACTTTTCATTCTTTGCTTATAATAGACTATAAAACTGAGTTCTTAAAGCACTCTCTGATACCTGGATGTCCACAAGACTGTTACTCTTGGATGGGCATAAATGCGCTGTTAAGCAGAAGGCAAAATTTTTGACCCTCCTGGGAATTTACTGTAGTGCATTTGATGTCACTAATTAACTCACTCTGTGTAAGCAGCAACTAGCAACTAATAACAGGCTAATAGAAGAAGCTTCCTGATGTTTTAGATTCTTAATTCAAGAAAGGGTCTTGGCCAAGTGCATGGAGAGTGAGGAGATCTCCTTCTCCCCTCTAAAGGAGAGCCTTCAGGGGCCCTCAAGGGTACTGTTCTGTTTGTAGATTCCGCTCCCCAGGTGCATGCAGGATTTGGCTAGTGCTTTCTATCAGGAACTTTGTGAAAGTGAGTCAGTCCCTTGATTTCTGGTTGGACTTAATTCGTGCTCAAGGTCACGTTGATCCAGGTGGCAGCAATCTTTGCTGTCCTTTGGTTCGGTGGTTCAGAAGCATCCTCCCAGGGGCAGGGATGGGGTCTTCTTATTTGTCGGGGTTCAGGGGCACAAGAAAAATGAATGGAAACCCTATAGGCCAGAGCATGCTTGGTGAGGCCTCAGACAAGCTGATAGTGTTATCTGCTCATCATTGTTATTATCTTTCAAAACAGGCAGGAGGCAGCTTGCTCTGCATGCCATCAAAGCTCTCTGCTGCAGTTGGGGGTGGGGGGACAGCCATTTCAGGTTTTGCATTTTAATTTATCTAAATTCTCATCTCGCTCTGTTTGCCTACTCCCTTCTGTCCCAGAGACCTCTTTTGAAGTTGAACAGAGCTCTGTAAGCTGAGCAGTTAGGAAGTGAGGTGAGAATTTAGCCTTGGTTTGAGGACTGACCTGCTGCTCTTTGTAGCAAGTAGTTTGCAGTGGAGAGCCAGTGGGATGTTGGTCAGCCCACACTATGTTTTATTCTTTGGCAAAAAGCACAGCAGAAATGTTAAAACAATTAAGATACGCATGTGACTCTGACGGAGGGCATTTTCTACTTTCTCTCCTTTCACCCTGGGACCTCCTGGGTGATGAAAGTAAGAAGCGAAAAGAAAGAGAGAGCTACCCCATAATCTTTGAGGGAGGGTTGTCACTTGAATTTCTCCAAGGCTTCAAATCCTGCTGCAGCCCTCTCATGTTGCAGGCCTGGCAGTGTGGTTTAAAGGTTGCAAACAAAGCGGAGTGCTGTCTCCCGATCCATCTGGGCCCCTCCCTCTGTCATCCGTCATTGTCAATGGGAGATGTATGTGTAGCCACACAAGGGCAATGTCTGACCCCGAGGGTATTGGAAATGTTCTTAGAGAAGGCATTGTTTGCTCACGCCCTTTGGAAGCCAAGCTCTAGACATTCTAGGGAGCTGCCTCTGGCTTAGGCAGAACTGCAGTCTAGCTGGAAAGAGGGAATATTCTGCTTTTAAAAACTACAGGAACTTTATTTCCCCTTCCTAACATAATTCTACAATGCTTATGAATATACTCAGCCTCTTCTCTTTTTCATCTCTGATCTCTGGTCAAAGTCATGCAGAGAATTCTGAAACTGGGAAGCCAGGAGTTGGGTTCCATTGGTTTTTATTTGAACAGCGTCAAAATATAAATAACCCAATAAATAAAAGCTGACAAGATGCAACGAATGCATAATAGGAAAAAAATGAAATAATGCCCTTTGCAAACTCAGCCAGGCAATTTCTTTGGAGAAAAGGAGAAAACGAGAAAACGATGCCTGTGTCTTGTTCAGCACAGGAGGGCAGGGCCCCGCGCTTCTGGAAGCACATTAGAAACTCCAGAAACATACAAGCCACTGGTTGAGTCTCACGGTGCTGTGGAAAGGATTCGCAGTGCTGAGTAAGGCCTGCGTGTGTCTTCGCCCCTAGGTGGGAGGAGGGGCCCATGTACCCCCATCGATTTGTCATTTGGGCCCCACTTGGTGTTTTCCCAGGAGTAGGAGTATGTTAACAAAAACTTAATGGGATGGTATCTGAGCTTTGAAAATTCTGTGCATTAATACGAAATTACTTTTTTTCCCCTTTTATAGGTGGTGGTGGTAGAGGTTGGGGCACACATCCAGATATCATTCCCCAAACCTACCTAGGAATAGACCTCTTGTCCTGTACACAGGGCTGGGTGGATTCAGTAAGGCGTAGCTGGAATTTTCTTTGCATCACTTACTCACCTGGGACAGGATGCCTGTTTCTGATCCGGCAGCTGGGCCCAATACCTTCCTACCCACCACCATCGCTGGGCTGTTAGGAGGGTCAAATGAGGGGATATAAATGATGTCGGTAAAGGGCTGTTTCTTTTCTTAAGAACCGTGTTTGCTGGTGAAGGGCTGGGGCTAGTGAGCTACGTATTTAGGGAGCCTCAGTCCTGTGTTTTAATTCATTTGAAGATGACTTTATTGTATCATTCAATATAGAAATTAGGAGGTTTCACAAACTCAGACCTTAAATACAGAAACGTGAATTTCTTGTTAGAATCCCATTGGGCTAGAAATCTGAGTATCCAGCCTTCTTTTCTCCCCCTTAACATCTTGGTGCCCCCTCCCGCCCCCCATCCGCCCTTCATTTTGGCACACTGCAACCTGAGTGCCACTTTTCTGGGAAAGCCTGATATTCTGACTTCAGTTTTGTAATTTAATGATGGAGAGTTTCCTTAGTAAACCAAATTTAGAGTCCTAGAATGCTTATCTTATATCCAGACCTTGAACATAAAAGGCATTTTATACCCGCAATTGTTCATTTAATGAGCAATTGCAGAGTGCAGGCCGGTTAAGGGATTGAGCTATATGCACTATTATTGCAAGAAGTATTCCGAAATACCAGAAATAGGACGTAAGCTCTGATCAGGGAGACTGCGAGCACAATTACCTTCTTTTCAAATCCTTCTGTGACACTGCGGGAGGAAAAAGGACTTTGAAACTTGAAAGGAAAGAGCTTGCTTTCAACCTCAAAAGCTAGGAGGAAAGGGCTCTGAAATTTGCTCAGAATTCCCAATTCACCATTAGCCTGTTTCTTCCTTTAGCCTCAAGGCATTCTCCGCTTTTTGAAAAGATGTTAAGAAATTCAGTCACAATAGAGAGCCTAGTTTTGAACATGTTTCACTCGGTCCATTGAGGTCTGGGCTCCAGCCTTTGTGTGGGGTGAATTGAGCTGAGCGGCTAGCTGGTTGGAGAGAGGTGAATGAGGAGTCGCTGTGCAGTCGCAAATTCTGGCAAAGAAAAAAGCTCACCCCTTCCTTTATTTTACAATATGCATTCCTGTACAATCCTGCTAGTGGCAATATGTGGAGCCGTGCCTGTTCTTAAGTCAATACAGAGTACTTGGTTTATAGCAACTCTTGTTAAGTTTGTCTTGTAATTGAAGCTGCTGTTGACCTTGCTTGGGGACCATTTGTAAAACCGTTTATTTAGCATAAACTGAAATAATAAACCCTCCTTCTCTCGGGCTGATTGTGATAGGGTGACATTAGTTTGATTTAATGATTAGCCGCCTGACCCTTCTGCTGAAGAGAGCGGCTTGAATAGGGAGAGTTCACTCGGAAGCACTCAGAAAGAATACTAATGAGCTTGTTAAATTTAGCATGGCTCCAACCACTTTTAATTCCTCTAATGGGAGCAGCACTGCCTGGGAGAGGGAGAGGGAGAGGGAGGCAGAGAGACACCGAGAAGGTTCCTAGAGGGTCTGCACAGCTAGAGAAGGCTCACCAGCAGAAGTTGGCAGAAAGTAGCTAGCAGAGCCTGGGGACCGTGTTGTAAGTATTGTGTGTTCTCTTACACTCCGTGTCTCTCGGTCTTGAGGCAAGAGAGGAGTAAGGGTATTAAAACGGGATTTAAGGGAACAGTGGAAAATTGATGTTAAGGGGGGAAAAGGGGCAAACACGTGTACTGTGAGCTCCTAATCAGCTAATTTTGTTAGGTGGCAGAAGGTGTCCCTAGTTAGTGATGGCTGGCAGAGTTCTGTTTTTATGTTGGAAGAATTGCCTGAAACTTTTCTCTCAAGTCCTGGGTGAAAAAGAACTTGTTTCCTCCGTTACCAAGAGAAATTGTACTGGAGTTTGGGAGCGAGTGCACGAGGGTGCCTGTTCGAGTCTTGCTTCATGCAGCAGCGTGCTTCCTTTCTTTATTACAGATGTCCTAAGCACTATTCGCAATGAAGGGACTTTTGATTTTTCTGAGTTTCTGGCACGAAGTGTGTCTGACTCAACGCTGGTTGCTTTTGGATGAGTTTGGGAAATCAGGGACGGTTTCTAAAACGTGATGTGCCGGGCACTCTCCGTTTGGGGGCAGGAAGGAATATGTTAACTTCCACTTGAGCACGGATATACAAAAAGGAGGAGGTACAAAGTGGGATTATGATGACAGTATTTAAAGTCATTTTTTCCTGAAAGTTTTTAGTGAATTGCATGTTTCGGTTTGACCCCCGAGCTTGCAGCTGTTAGACATAGAGAAGGACGAACAGTTGCCTTGTGTTTGGCTGTTAAAGTCCATTGGCAGATGCTCTTGGAGCAGTGGGCTGTTTGCTTACATTTTTGCAGCAGACTTCTGCTTGTTGCCATGGTGGACAGTGTGTTTCTGTCAATAATTTGGCCTGGCGTAGCCTGTCTGCACTGACTCTCAAACTTTATTGAACAACTCGGCTCGACTGAACAAGATTAGACAGCTTTCGTCTTTTGGCTTGCTGAAGTGGTTGCTAAATTTATAAGAGCAGGCAGGAATACTGCTTGGAAAGTTTCCCTTTCACTCTATACGGAGTGCTTGCAAGCCTCCTAGCTGTTTGTGTTCTGGAGCGTGTGTACTGTCAAGTTTTCATCTGAATGCCCATCAGAAGCAACTCAGTACGTGAGGTAAAACGTCAGGAAAAATCTGCTGGAGTTTTGGAAGTAGGGGTTGGGGGGCTGGCTGGGTAAAAATGTAGTAGCACTGGCTATTGTATAAGTTAAGTCTTCTGATGAAAGTTTCCACATTAAAAAAAAATTCTTGCCTGCATTTAACTTTACTAAGGGAATAACTTAATTTTTTCCTGTATTAAATATTTGAACTCTGGTTACTTCTTGTTATAACTTTAATAATCACACTTGTTGGGTTAACTCTCATTAAGAAAATCATGTAGCTAAAAAGCACCCCTGTTTCCACTCAGTTCCCTCCTCACATCTCTACTTCATTCTCTCAGGAGGTTGCGGGGGGTGGGGGGGGTGGGAAGACCCTCTGGCCAGACCATACTCATTATTCAATTATTCGTGAAGTTGGATTCAAATGCTCATCATAAAGACATAGTTTCTAAGATGCTGAGTTTATTATAGGGCTGCAGTTTTAAGAGAAGAAAAGTTAATTTCTTCGAGGAAGATTAAGTCAAGGAAATCCTGTTTCAAACCTGGAACAGATTAGCAGGGCTGAGTTATTCATCTTTTCCGGAGAATGCTAATTATGCGTCACAGCCCCTCTGACTGAGGGTTTTCTGGCCTCTAAATGAAGGTCCCATTCTACAGAATTTGCACCTCAATGCTAGAAGTTCACTTTAGGTTGAAATTTGAAATAAAGTCTTTATACAGAGTGCAAATTAGTGGAAAATATGACTTCGGGCCATTTGTAGGTTATAGGAATTTTTATAAAACTGACCTAAGTTTTAGTGTTTTTGACTCCCTTTTGCTTTTACATAACTGCAAAATCCTCATTCTATAGCCTGCAACTTTTCTGCTAATGAAGTACGAGGGTAGACTAATGCCTGAGAGTATTAGAAGGGAAAATAATAATTAAGTTTTCTTTTGTAATTTGTTTTAAAATTACCAAAAGCATGGTTTGAATTGCTTTTATAAAGATCAATGTGAAAATGTGGGAATTCACCATTTTTTTTGTTGTCATTATTTGATAGATTAAACTTGTAACTTACCTCTTAATTATGGGGTTTGGGGTAAGGATCTGCACAAAACAATACTAAAATAATATTTCACAGTTACCTTGCAGTAGTCAGCAAATTCACTGTAGAGACTGAAACGTATTTCATTGTCTATTCTATTTTGCAAGTCATTTACTAGGGTAAAACAATACATTGCTTATTTTTCAAGTCTTACAGGCAGAAAAGGACTCAAGTCGCTACTTGCTTTAGGTAGTTCAAATCCTTAGTCAACACGAATAGTAGTTGTTATTTTTAGTTTGTATTTTTATCCTTGTCTGTGTTTATAACTCTACTTTCTTCTGAATTTGAACAGGGTTATGAAATGGCTAAAGCATAATTTTTCTGGGTTTTTTTGGTCCTTAGCTAGTCATATCTGCTTTATAGATTACTTTGAAGATAAGTTTGTATACGGAATAAGATATGTTCCAATCTGTTCATCTAAAATTCGCAACAGTATTATTTATGCCTAAATAGAGTTTTTGTTCTTTATTTTTTTAAGATAAGGAATAGGAAACAGTTTTTAAATTAGATGTCTAAGTGGTGTTGGGACAGCTTTTTTCCATCAGTATTTATCTACCAGAGCACAGTGTGTGGATTAAATGTAGAACTTGTTTAGGAGTACGTAGTTTAGAGCGCGTGTGTGATTCTAACAGATGAATCTGTCCACTTGTGGTGGGTTCAGATGGACAGTGTGGTTTAATTTTATGCATCGATTCTTTGATCTGTTACATAATAGAAAGGTCATTTAATCCCATTTGCAGAGAACCCTAGTGGATAGATGGAAAGTTCTTACAGATCAAAGGGGACTGGAGTATTAGGGAGCTAGAATATCAACTATATGGGGAATTTCTTCGAGCTCTTTATTACACATTTGAAGAAATGTATGGACCCCACCAGAGCATGGACAGGTATCAACATCCCTCATACCTTCCTTCAGAACCATCTCATACCTGGACTTTTAGTTTCACAGTTTTTTCTTAGTTCTCAACTTTGCTGTGTGGTCAGAAGAAGCTGGGAGTGTCTCCCAAGAGGCTGTAGGTTTTCATGATTGGCACCTTTATCCCTTGTCACCAATGGGTTTTCTGTTCCATTTCTGGCTCTGCTAAACCTCTTGGTGGATTATAAATCTAATTCAAACCAAACCAAACCAAACCAAACCAGGAAAGCTCTTGGAGTATTTTCTAACAGGTCATCCTCTGAGGAATAAAGGACCCCTCCCCCACCCCGCCAGCCACCCAGAGCCTTATGGGGTAGCTGGGCTTCGAGTTGCCCCAGAGGCCCAGCATCCTCAGGCAGACGGAAGCCGCACACTCAGTTCCACGTGAGACCTCAGATGCTGGCAAGTCCACGAGGGAAAGCCTCCCTGGCAGATTCCGCCAGGAGCCGGTGATGCTAATTTGCGGATCCTGTTTAATGGGCCCATTTCCTGCTCCCTTTGTCTTTCCCTGTGTATTTATGTATTTTGGACCCTCATTCATAAGCAGTTTTGTCTTGCAAATATCCCACCACAGGTGTAGAGCTTTCAAAGTTGCCATGAATGAGAAAGAGACTTGCTTCTACTTTTGGGGGGAGGGCTGGAGGGAGACCTAATGAATTACTGTTTTTTAATCGCTCCTTAAGGTGGCTTACGGAGTGTTTCATTTTCCTTCTTTCTTCAGAGGATGAAAGTCCTGGACAGACTTACCACAGAGAGAGAAGAAACGCAATCACTATGCAGCCACAGAGTGTCCAGGGTCTCAGCAAAATCAGTGAGGAACCCTCAACATCGAGTGACGAGAGGGCCTCGTTGATCAAGAAGGAGATCCATGGATCCCTGCCGCACCTGGCCGAGCCCTCCGTGCCCTACCGCGGGACCGTGTTCGCCATGGACCCCAGGAATGGCTACATGGAGCCTCACTACCGTAAGTCCTTTCTGCCAGTTGGCACTTGTTCCGGGAGCCGCGGGGAAGGCCGTGTGTGTGTGTGTGTGTGTGTGTGTGTGTGTGTGTGTGTGTGTGTGTGTGTGAGACAGTGAGCAAGCTTTAGGAATTATTTGGCTTGCATAATTTATAAAAATGTTTAATTTTCTTTCCACTTTTCTCACTTTTCCTACTTCCTGTTCATTCTTTTTTGTTTGTTTGTTTGTCTTTGGAGAGAGCCATTTTCTTATCTCTCTAAGCAACTGCAGGCCTTTCAGGAAAGTGGCCCATTTGTGGCTAGACCCCATGGACCTCTCCTGAGACCTAGAACGAGAGTTGCTCCATCCAAGTAGATGCTGCAGGAGAAAAATTGGTTGATGGTGGGAAGTTATTAAAGTGGGCTGCATTAGAAGTCTTTAAGAGCAGCTATTCCCATTTTCAGTGATCTTTGATTTAATGATTTCATCATTTATTCCCATTTTTAATGATTTGTTAAAACAAACCTCATTTAACAAATCAGTGCTGAATTCTTTAATCTGGAAGATTTTTCTGTATACTCTACTCTCCTTTCTAACTAGCATGCCAGAAACGTTAGAAGCTCCTTTTCAGCACTAGTAACATTTAAGAAATTAAGGAGGACTTTGAACACAAGTATATGATGGTTTTCTCCAAAGGCAGAATATAAAGAAAAATGTATAAGGGTCGAGTTTATTTCGGGCCTGTTTCTACTTAACAAATACAATTTGGTTGTGGAGTAATGAAGTTCACATTGAGGTGCCAAAGCTTGCAGGTCTTGATTGCAGATTTATCACCTTGCCAGGATACAGACTTGCCATTTAACCTTCCCGGCTCCAATTCCAGATGATCCATTGAGCTCCAGAGAGGGGGACTGGTTTGTGTTTCCCTTTTTCCACATCATTCAAAAATTTTAGTGTTTTAAGGCAAAAGGTCATTAGCCAGATGACTGATTAGTGAGGACAGCTGATTAGTGCATGTTATTTTGCTCAAGAAAGTGCCCAGGATAAAAGCTAATTTCATCCCTTCATTAGTTGGCTTGAAGCAAAGGGGAATGCTCACTCATCAGATCAAAGGGCCTTGCACAACCTTAAGTCTCAGCGACTCCTGCCCCCCCCCCCACCAGATTACATTGTTGGAAAAAATGGAAGATACATTATTTTTTCAAGTGGAGAAACCATTTTTAAAAAGTGATCAGAAGCGTGGAGGGAATGGCTTTATGGATTCTTCGGAGCTTTTAAAAAAGGCTACAACTTCTCTGTTTAAAAAGTGCTTATCAGTCCTATTGCTGCAGTGGTTGTTTCTATAGATACAGAAATAAGGAGGAGGGGTACTGGGCACATTCCTTCCCTCATTCAAGGTTTGTTTAGTTTTATTTTATTCTTCTTTTCTTTTAGGAATGAAGGCTTAAAAGAGTGTTGGCAGGATATATGTCTCTGAGCACATCCCTAAGTTTTCTGCATTGTATTTTTATTGTCTCTTTTAAATGCCCTCCATGCAGAAAATGTAAGGACTGCTATATACTTCCTACCTATATTTATGTGCCCTGATAGTAGACTTACTTTAAAAATAAATCCAGTCTAGATTCTTGGCCACGAGGTCCCTGCATTGTTTCTGTTCTTATGTGTGAACACAAACTTTTCCCATCTCATATTTATGCTTTGTTTTCTTTTCCAGATGCCCACTAATTAGTGAGGTATTTAATTAGTCAGGACAGCTGATGAGTACTTCTTTTTCGGCTGATGATAGTGGGCAGATAACCGTTAACTTTCTCTCTGTGCCATTCAACTTGCAGCTTATTCTTGGTCCGTTTGTTTTAATGGTTTCCCCATTAAATCCTGTGCCATCATTTGAGGGCCTGGGCTCCCTCCACACCTGGGACCCTCACGCTCTCTCACTGGCATGTGTATGACACAGCTCCTGGACCTCCAACTCCGTATTAACTAACCCTGGGCCCTGGAGGGCTCTCAGGGGGATTGGGAGGCATCATTGACAACCTGTTTTGAGGGCACAGCACCCATAAGTTGGTGATTCTTTAGATTTTCCCACTGTATTGTGCTACTCAGTGTTAAAATTGTGTGATAACTTATAAACTATATTGAGTTGTCTGTAACCAAGTGGCAAATGTGATTTTGGCCTACCACCTTAGTGTGCTCTCTAAATTGGTCTCAAATAAATTATTACATATATAATATAGACAGGGAGTCCTGGGGATTATACTGATTGGCTCAGGACTCAGGGGCTTTGGGTTCAAGTTCTAGCTTTGTCACTTACTAGCTATGTGACCTTGACCGAGTGTGCTGATGTCTCTAAGAATCATTTCCTCACTGTTGAATGGGAGTGATAGTGTGACTGCTTGGTCCATGGTGTTCTTGTGAGAATTCAGGGAGACGATGCAAATAAGGTATTTAGTAAAATCTCTGACACATAGTAAGTGCCTCAGAATCATTAAGGTAGTTCTTCTCTTCCTCCTCTTCTTTTGTTCCTTCTGTTTTCCTTCCTCCTCCTCCTCATCATCATCACAGTGTGATTAGTTCAGTCTCCAAACCAAGTCACATTTGTGAGTATTGAAGTTGGTTTGGTTTAGTGTAGACTGGTTTTTTTTTCTGCCCTACCTGGTCACCTCCTCCCTAAGACCAGTATCTGTCTGTAAACACAAATTAGAAGTTGAGGGGACTGTAACCCTGAGGAAAAGGGTTGGTGTGATTAGAACTCTGCACTGTGACCTCGAACATAATTCTTTTTCAGTGACCCTCAGTAGACCGACTATAATTTTTTTTTTTCCTATTTTGTAAGTGAAGACATTGTAAAGCTTTTAAATGAGTTTGAGAAGTCACAGCATTTTAAATTCCTGGCAGAAAATGTTTTCTGTAACCAATGCAAACTTAATATATGTGAGAAAATAAAAGGTGCAATGTATTATTCACATTAAATAATTTAAAGATATCCTAAACTAAGCCTCAGGGTTGGATAGGATACGACTTGACTTTTTCTAGAGCCCTATTGGATTATTTACTTTTCTGCTGGTATCACAAGTATTTTTAAGATACTTTATTATAAAATCTATCAACCTCATATGGATTTAATTATCCAGGCAAGCTAATGATTGATGGAAACTCAAGGTGATAAATTTCCTAAAATTTTTTTGTGTATGAGGAAATACCCCCCTTTTACAGTTTTGATCACATTTGTTTACCTTGGGGGTGTAGCGTGTCTGGGTCCTGTGGCACCGTCAGCAACACAAGCCCACAGCAGACCTCAGTAGCTCAAGGTTCAGAGACATCTTCTGAGGCCATCCCCCTTTCTCTTGAGCTGTCTGCCAGCTTCACGGGGCTGTTCGAGAGAAAAGACACCTCTAGTCCAGCAGGCTGGCCGTGTGAACACTCACAGTAATTCCTTCGTTTTTCTGTGGTTGGAAAATGTAGACTTTCCAAGATGCCTAATTTGTGCTTCTATATATACTGACTTTGTATTTCTAAAGTGTGGGCAGGCTTCCTGTAAGACCGGAAAAGGGAAAACCGTTTTTTGTTTTCCCCTTCAGAAGGACATCTGTAAAATTTTTATTGCACAAGATCTTGTTATACTTGGGCATGCAATGTTGCATCTTCACAAATTGTAGTTAGGCAGAATTCAACGTATTTTAGGTTTTGTGGGTTTGACTTAAAAAGAAGAGAAAAAAGAAAACTCAGGGATAGCGGACACTTCAAACATCCACAACATATGTTTGGAATAAAATCCTCCCAGGGGGCGGGGGGCGGGTATTCTCTCACGAGGGGTTGCGTGGATGGGCTGTACATCAGGGTGAGAGAGTAGACGTTCAGGCTGCATGGCTCAGACACGGCGTGGTGCTGACAGGCTCTCAGCCATGGGACCGCTAGCTCTTTATAATTTGGGCGAGTGTGGGAGGGGCTGGATTTGGGGGCCTGATGTGCTGGTCCTGGAGTCGGGGTAAGAACCCTCATCTCCTGCCCGAGGATTTCTCAGCAGTTTTCTTCTGCCTGTCCTCCGTCTGCAGCCAGATATTTCAAACCCTCATCGCTGGCTGCTTTCATTTACTGCCATGCATTCATTGTTTGATAAACTTGCAAAGGCAGGTGACATAACAGTTAAAGCATTCCTGTACCCTGGCCGACACTTAACTTTTATTCTCTTCCCTCTTACAGAAAACATGTGTTTCGTTGTCTTCCATCTTAATGTAAAGAGTCTAGTTCTCTTAACTATTCTGCAGGGATCTTTGTGCGAAGTTTCTTGGATTCACATGTCATGGAGGGCCTCTGCTGGATTTGTTCAAAGGGGCAGAGGGTGCCTCTTTTTTTAAAGTTTCAGGTCTCTTTTATAATTTTATAGTTGTATGAAGACTGCCTTTCTTATGCCCCTAACCGCTCCCAAGCAGTAATTCCTCATGGAAAATATGATTCAATCCTTCATGCAAATGCTTTGATTGAAAACATACCTCTGGTATTCTTCCGTATGTTCCCCAGCTCAGATGACAGAACTATTAGTTGCTAATTAGCAAAACCTGAGGAATTAGCTTAAAGAAAAGAAACTGAATTTTTAATTGGCTTGCATTTATTTTCTATGGAAAGCTGTTGTGCTGAGCCCACTTGCGTTCTTGTGTGCTAAAAAAATGCATGCAAGATTTTTTTCTACCTGTTTTTATATTAGGTGACTTTCCCCAAGAAATACATCTTCTGGGTGGGTAGAAGAGGAGATGTATATTTTACATATTTAACAGGTGCACCTGCTCACATTTCTTTTACTATCAGGTGTCATCTTGAGACTGTGAGAGACAGAAATGCCTAAAGGCACAAATGAACAGTGTTGTGTTGACCAAACCGCAACAGCAGTGACAGTTCCCTGAGCACACGGTTCCATTCTCATCCAGACTGTCTTTTACCTCTTTGGAGAACAGTTGATGAGCCAGTCAGGAATGCTTTGGGTTTATTTCCCCCCTCCCCCTTTGAAAATCAGATTGTTTAACCAGAAAGACTGATGTTGGGTCATAGTCCGGGGCTTTGCTAAGGCATCTTGCTCCCTCAGCTGTGAGTCTTGACTCACAGGGGCGGTGGAGTGAGCACATCCCAACAAGTCTACAAATCTCTGCAAAACTCTTATTTGTGAGCTTAAGAATAGTTCCCTGCTTATTCTTGTCTTTCTCTTAGAAATTCATTATAATGACCTGGCTTTCTTTCAACAACCTAGAGGTCATGTTTTAAGACTAGAAACAGTGAGCCACTGCCACAGACTCTTAAAGAACTACATTACAAGGCAACTTTGAAAAAGGCAGGAGAAAGTTAGGGATAATTCTTAGGGTTCCAGATTTGAACCCTTGCCAGTGAATCTTGACTACTCTTGTATCCGACATGACTGGGATGTATCTCGGTCTTGGGAGATGGTGAGTGAAAACCCGCAACCAAGGGTGAGAAAAGTACCGTAGGATTTGGAAAAATTATTTATTGATTTTGTTCATGAATTTTGGGAATAAACTTATTAGAAGGAAGTGGGAGAAGCTTGAAGACCTTGCAGATAAGGAAGAGAAGGAAAAGACTAAGGGAGACCATGTTTTCTGGAGAAAATTACTTGGCTGGTTGGGTCCAGCCCTTTCTCCCACTGCTGCCCAGACTCCCTTTGGCCACTGCTCTGGGCCACTGCTCTTGTCACCGACTTATATGGTCATTTCTCCTGCTCTGGTTCTCTGCTTTCCTCCTTGCCTTCAAGGCCTGTCTGAAGACCCACCTCCTTTGAAAGTCTTCCCTAAGTACCATCTTATGAAGATGTTTTCTTACCCTGGACACTGAGTAGTCATGTAGTTCTTGCCTTTAAACACAGCACAGCTACTTCCTTGTGTTGCCTGTACGCAGTGGCCCCGTCTCCTTTAGAAAGTGCTGCTAGGTTGCTTGATCGCAGCCACACCAGAGAGGAAGTTCCAGACAGTCTTTGTCCACAGCATGTCCATCAGAGGCGGCTACTTGGCAATCTGGAAATTACAGCTCAGTCATTACATGCAACCTCGCATCCAAACGTAGTCACCCAGTCCTCCCTGAGAGTGGACAAGATATGAAGTATTTATGATACATTTATACATTTATAAATTCTGCATTTTTAAAACATCAAAAGTATTTGCTTCCACACACATGTGGCACATTTACAGTTGCTAGGATGCTCGTAAGAGATGGATAGTGGTCCTGTGGGGTATGTTGGCAGTGCGTTGTAGACTTGGGTGGGGATCCTCTTCTTATGTACTGTGGGATTAATACAGAAGTGCCACCTGTCTTTCATGATGCCATCTAATATTGAGCAGGTAGGTATTTTCCCGTAGTTAAGGTGAGCATAATGCTTGTTTTCACCCTTTTCCAAATTTCAGTGATTTATCTTATCTTCAGTAGCTTCTCAGGCGATTCATATTTTGGTAACACCTTCCCAACCTGTCTGTGTCTAAGTATGTGTGTGGGCCATGCTAACAGGAGGCCCATCTACAGCTCAATTTAGGATCATGAATCCAGTTGTTTAAAGATTCTACGTAACTATTTACCTTTTCTAATTTTGTACCCACCCAAATGGTACTTTTTAAATAGTTTCTTAGGGTCTCTTTCCACCCCTCCCTTGTTTCCTCCTTCCTAGAGTAAAGCATGAGAAACACTGCAACTCTTGCCATTTCATAGGTGTCTGCTAACAGCTTTCCCTCCTGTTTTCTGATAGAGGCAAGATTATCCTTGGCCCTCCTCCTTTTTCTTGTATAATTAAAGAACGTTACCTTTGATGTCTCTTGAAAGCTGCAATCTCCCTTCCTGCCTTAGCTTTCTTGATCTTGTACCTGTTCATTTGTATCCTCATACTTCTTAGGGGGAGGGCTTCCTTTTCCTTCTTTGTGCCTTTCACAGTTTGTATTAATACAGAGTAAGCAATCCGGCATTTCATTACTCTGTTTTGTTGCTATGTTCTGATATAGTTTGGATTCTCATGGTTCTCCTTGAAAAGGATATAGCTTCCTCGATTCTTTAAGGTTTTAAATTTGGGTCTTTACTTTGGTAAAGACTTTGGTCTCCTTTTAAAATAAAGTCTTCTTATCTTCCTAACGCCTTCACTTATGGGGACGTGTCCAGGCTTTCCATTTACCTCAGTTTTTGATGAATTTCTTCTTCTTAGAACAAAATGACGAAAGATTCCATTTGATCCATTCAGCTGTCCTTTTTTTTTGTTCATTCTGTCAGTCATTTGTTAATTGAGCATGTGTTACTGAGTGTTGCCTACCTACTGAAAAGTGAGCAAGTCCCTGCTTCTGTGGAGCTTCAGGCTGGTGGAACACAGATAAGTAGACAAGCCCATTCAAAAAGCCAACACAAAGGAGATGTCAGAGGAGACAGTGCAGGGTCCTTTGGGAGCAGGTGAGAGACATGCCTTACCCAGACTTCACAGCCCAGAAGGCTTCCTGAAGGAGGTGACATCTGAACTAAGCCCTGGACAAAGAAATGAGGAGAGAATAGTCTAGGTAAAGGGAATATGTCCAAAGGCCTGGATGCCAAAGAAAAATTTGACACCTTCCAGGACCTGAGAAGAATCTGTGGTTGGAGGGTAGATTTCAGGAGGGGAGTGACAGGAGACAGGCCGCCGAGGTGCAGGCAAGCGGGCTTCTGCTCCTCCTCTGCGTTGAGTCCTGTGTGAATCCCAAGACTTGTTTCATGGCTTTTTCAACAGACCTTTGGGTACCTATATTTCTCGTAACTAACCTAAGTTTCTCTGTCGCAGAGAGTTTAATTGACCTCTGCCTTCTGACTTGCCCACATGAGATTCCTATCCCAGAGCTCCCTCCTGACTTCTCTGGCTGGCTACTCTCTCATTGGTCTTTAGGGATGTGCGGCTGCCTCCCTTTGTGCATGTCACATATTCCCTTGAAGACAACGAAATCCATGTCTACTTGTTCCCCACCTGCTGAGCTGATGTGTATTAGATAACCTCAATAACCACAATATCTTGATCCCAAACTACAGATCCCAAACATAGGACATAAATGTGACTTCATTTCTAACGAATTTAAAGTTTTATGTATCAAGACATGTTTTAACTTCAACATACAATGTTCACAATAAAAAAGAACTCTTGAGTTTTATTTTATTGGAAAACTCCCAAATCCCCTCACATCAGTCAGGCTAGAGAAATCGTGCAACGGGACCACGGTGAGTTTGGAGTAGGGTCCAGAAATAACAAAGTGAAATTCAGCTGAGAAATCCAGTAGCTGACACCGCCAGGGGAAAATGAGAACAAAGACGTGCATTAGTGGAGTGAGCCTGCAATTGGGCCAGGACTGAGTCTCCTGGGAGAGGGTGGGACCCGGAGGAGGAGGAGGCAGGAGGCCTCTCTGTGGGGAGCGCAGGCCTAATCAGTGCACATTGTGTGGGTCAGAGGGAGCCTGCTCTAGGAAGCTGGGTGTTTATGTCTTCCACTGGGGGGCCCTGAATCTGCATCCTGATTGTGCTCCTGACTTGGGAGTGGAATAAAAGGAGGCGCCTGTTTCCTAGGTAATTTAGGGAGGAGCAGAGAAGTGCACGTGGGGGATGCTGAGAAACAAACACTGCTTCTCTTTTGGTTTGCTTTTGTGGAATAAGCCTGCTCTCAAATTGGGCAAGTTTCGCATTTCCTTTCTCTTATCCCTGCGTTTCCCCTTTGTAAGCAATGTCATGCTCCCGTACCCCCAGGTCCCTAGGTGAGGGGAGAGTAACACGATAACGCTGGCTTTCCTATGACCTCACTTCCTGCCACGGGACCTGTCATCCGCTCTGACTTGGCTTCTGTGGTCCCCGCTTGGCTCCATGAACCTGACCAAGTGGGTTGACCCTTTTGATCAAACGTGCCATTTACCTCTCTATGTAATGTGTGTATACACACACACGCACACACACACACACACACACACGTCTGTAGGATGCACTTGTATGTGGCCTCTATCTTTTTCATTAGGGATTTTAAACTTAGTATGTGTCCCTCACATTGCCACATTCTGATGATGTGGAGAGATGGTCAGTGAACGATTGGAGGCACCTGAGCGCCTCTAGGGGTCCCAGCCCTTTCAATCACACTCCTGATGTGAGCTGCTTCGAGTCTCACTCCGTTGGGTACGTAGATATTCTCATTTCAAAGACTCCCTTCTTTTTTTTTGAGAGCCTGCTATGAGCCAGGCACTATTCTGGGTCCTGAGGCGTCAGCGTTTGCCAAGACAAATCAGGTCCTTGCTCTCAAAACCGACCCATCAGCCAGAGGAGACACAGCGAATGCCTAGGCAGAGACTGCAACAGGAAAATAGCAGGTGGTGCTCTGAGGATAATAAACCAGGTGATGTGTGCTGGCGAGACTTGGGTAGGAGTAATGTGCCTTAATGGGGTGGGTAGGGCATAGAAGGCCTTGCTCAGGAGGTGTCTTTTTAACCGGATCCAAAAAGAAGCCAGCCCTGGAAGATCTGCGGGGAGAGCATTCTACGGAAGAGGTGTGCAGTGGCAGAGTACCAGGGGCAGACAGCAGGATATGTGGTGGTCTGGCCAGGGGTTGGGAGAGATGAGGTCGGGGGCGTGAGCCAACAAAAAGCCAATGAAGGGAGTGCTGTGGTTTGATGTCTGTTTTAGGAATGTCACTCTGGCTGGTGTGCAGTGACTCTCACGAGAAGGTGGAAAGTGGAATCGGGGAGGTGGCTGAGCAGGCTGGTGCAGTGGCCCAGGTGGGAAATGATCCCTCCCTGTTAGAAACCATAGCCAGCAGAAATCGAGCCCTCAGTCTGCACCACGTGTTATGCCGTGGGCTTTGCTTTCTAATGCCTTAAATCCCCACAGCAACCTTATGAGATGTTGTTATGATTTCCCCTTTGACATACGAGAAAACTGAGGCCTAGTAAGACTGAGGAAAGTTGCCGGTTTTTACATGGTCTGGAAGTAGCCGAACTGAAGTTTGAACCCATACAGTTTGGCTCCAGAGCTAAGATTCTTCACCTATGCCCCATAACTGATGAGACTTCAAAATGACAGTCCAGACCTATGCAAGGGCCAGGCCAAGTGGGCAGTGTTTCAGGATCAGCCCGGCCAGGGGAGTACTTGGAAACTTTATCCCGAAACCTGGGTGGTAGTGTTGCCAGCTGCGACGGGCAGGGGCTTGGAGTGCGGGTGTGTGTAGTCTGGGAGGGGAGGTTGGCTGCCACCCCTGTTTTAGGGGTCCCCAGGCATTATTCCAACATACCCCAGTGTCGAAGAGGCAGGTACTGGTCATTGCTACCTCTGTGGTCTCTGGGCTCCAGGTGTAGTTATACGGGGGAGAATGAAATATTTCTAGTTAGTCAATCCTTTTGCAAAGAACTTGACATTATCTGTCACTTAATTATGGGAGGCCTTCAGTCCTCTCCGTTCCCCACTGTTTTGGGGAATACAAGTGTTGGGAAGTAGTAGTAGTCACTGCCCCGATCCTATATGTGGAGTATTTACCGTGTACCAAGGGCTGGGCTAAGGACCTCCTTACATGATCTTTACTTTGCACACAAACCCATTTAGCACTTGAATTAACTGGATTTAGAGATATCATGTGGCCCTTGGTGCCGGTTTGAGTTTGGGTTCCAGGCCTCGGTTTTGGGACCAAGGGATGGAAGTCCCATGCGTAGGCTTTTCTACCTGTCTTGTTAAGCTTTGTGTTTCCCACTGTGTCCTGTGGCGCCCATACCAACGTCTCTTGATGATGCAGCGGCTTTGGTACATGGGTGATCTGTATGGATCAAAGACCTCTATTCGCTGTGTGAACTCGCAGTTCTAAAGAACAGTCTGTATAAGTGATTGGAGCTTTCACAGATCAACAGATAATACAGTATCTGGCCCTACCTAAGCCCTTTTTGGGGCCAGTTCCACCAGCTGCATAGAGGCCACTGCAAAATCCCTTGCTGTCCCTCTAAGCAGCCCCACATAGGGCAGCAAACTGCCCTGCCCTACGCAGGAGAGGAGGTGGCAGGGAGAGAGCACCCCCTTATTTATTAATATCTCTTTACATCAGAGAGAGACAGAACACAAACCTTTTCTGCACAAAGACATCTTCGTGTCCAACAGTCCCACTAATACAGGGGTTACGTCTCCTGACTTTGGTGTCTCAGATAAACTCAGACGAACTGAAAGAATCTTAAGCGTGATGAAGGGGCTGGAGGGATGATTTATAAGGAAAGATGAAAAGGACTGCGTGTGGATAACGGGGCCCATGCAGGCCGCAGACAGACATGGCAACTTTAAGCCAACAACGTGAAGAAACAGGATGCTAAGGAGGGCGTAGACGGACACGGGAGCCCTGAGTGGAAAATCTACGAAGACCTCAAGGAGAGGTGGGAATGAATCCCTTTCTGTCTCAAAGACCTCGGTAGGACTGATGTTTGCTTTAAAGACAAGCGTGAGATACCAGCTCTTATCTGTATAAAGTTACGTTTCAGGGGACTCGATTTGATCTGAGATGGATCTAGATCTGGGTAGTGAAGACATGTGTTGTAACAATGCCCCCACTACATCGGGAAAATGAGAAAAGCTAACATGGAGACTTTTAAAAGTGACTATGATCCCCTAAGGTACCTATAACTAGAATCGTCCAAAAATTATGGAAAAATCTTAGAAGGCTTTTAGAGAAAACAAAGGATGACTTTTTAGATATTTTTATTGGTTCCTCAATGTTAATCAAGCTCCACACACAGTAGAATGAAAGATATGACCCTGGCTCTCGATTTTATATTTTCGGGAGAGAACGCAAGAAACAACACATGAAAACAATTAAGTCACATATCAACAAGTATAAAATAGCAAGATGAAAGGCAGGACCTAGGTCTGCTGAGGGTGATTTCTGATTCCAAGGGGGTTTTTACAATAGAGCTTTGACTCCATGGCAAATTTAAATCCAGTATGAAATTTCTCCTAACTAACATTTCCCTTCTTCCTTCCAAATATCAAATTTATGGACTCTAAGAAATTCACATAACACGTACGCCGATGCTGCGTTTTCTTTCCGCTTGATCCGTTCCAGCTGTTATTAACTTTAATGTCTGACTTTCATTAATTTATGAGGAGTTGTGAACTGCCATCTGAAATGCTCCCCTGAATCTTAGACTTTTGGGGGGCAGATTTCACGTGAGTTCATCCTGACCCTTGCTAATATTCAGCCACGCATGTTAGTTTATTGTTCTCTAATAACCTTTCGGGCCTTCCATGATGTTGTTGGCACGTGCTGTCATATTCCAAAGGTGGTGCACAGCTAGTCTTCGTCAATGTTGATTTCACCGTGCCTCATACCTGATTTATCAAACCTGCGCGTCCTCAGCATGTCTAATTTGGCACATAGTTCCTGCTCCTAAAATCTAATAAGCCCGTAAGTAATAAGCCTTCTGGGTTTTTATAGGCATGCCCTCTGATCTAGGGTAGTGGAAAGCTTCATCTGGCATTTGTCATTGACCACAGCAGCTGCCAGAAATGCTCCTTTCCTCTCTTCGGCATCTTCTGGTGGTCCACAGTAACAAGGAACTGATTCTAGCACAAAATGTTGAGGTTTTGGTTATTAACACTAGATTTTTCTTACTCTTGAGTTCTTTTCATGCTTGGTTATTTGAAGTTAATGTCTCACGTTGCTGACCACGTGTTCTCACGTCTGGGAGCACCGCCGCCGGACTGCTGGCTGCACTGCGCAAGAGCCCGGTCAAGGTGGAGCCCAGCGGTGGTCCCTGGGGACTGCCTACCCCATCCCCATAAGAAAAGGGTTTAGAGAAACCCACTTTATAGTTGCTTTTTGGAAATCTACTCCAATAGGATATTCTTTTTTTAAAAAAAATTCTATCCTTTCGGTAACAGTGCAGCCTTGTTCCTTTGATGCCACGCTTCTGCTGTTAATCTTCAGATTTTTGAAGTGTCTCTCTTATAATGAGCCACCAGGTGACCAGGACTCTGAGGCACAGATTTTTTTCTGCTGTGTTGTCCACAGTATTAATATACCAATTAAAAACTTTATTATTGGCCGGGCGCGGTGGCTCACGCCTGTAATCCTAGCTCTCTGGGAGGCCAAGGCGGACGGATTGTTTGAGCTCAGGAGTTCGAAACCAGCCTGAGCAAGAGCGAGACCCCGTCTCTACTAAAATTAGAAAGAAATTAATTGGA
>NW_012150186.1:546952-549255 GCF_000956105.1 Propithecus coquereli
AAAAACTTTATTATTAACCAGAGCTTGATATTAAAGCTGCGATTGGTCCCTCCTCTGAGAAGAGTGGAGCTCGTGCAGGGTGATGATGTAGTGTCCGCACACAAGGCAGCCCTCCTGTCCCGTAAACTTCTTGCCCCGGGTGGGTGGAGGAGACTCGGTGCCGTTAGGAGCGAGGCCTGAATTCAGATCGGCTGAGCAGCTCTGCAGGCTGCATTGTCTGATTGAGTTCTGGAAGTTAATGAACTTGGAGGTGTCGGTAACCCTAATGCTGGAGTGTGTCATATCCTTGCTTGTCCTTATTTAGCTAATACTATCTGGGACCAAGGTAACATATTTATTTATTCCAGAGTTCCTTGCTTCGTTTGGGTGCCAACCTAGTTTTTCTAACAGCCAAGGTAGAAACAAAAAAGTTCTGAGGTGTTGTAGCTTTGTTTTATTTTCCTAGTGGAAGGCAAATGGCAGGATGAAAAATGTTTTTGTGTAAGTTTTGTTTGTGAATAAAATAAAAAAAATTATTCTTTAGAGTAAATATTTCTAAAAAAAATATTATTTTAGAACTTAATATTGAAGGTGGCCTTTCGAAGTTGTAGTAGGAGAGGGTTTTGGAGTCGGGGATCAAAGTGTTAGTAGATGTGGTGATACACAAAGAGTTAAAACATGATTTTTGGTAGGGTGGTATGTGAAGATTACTTGTGTTCTTTAGAACTCATTTTATGTTTAAATGCCTGTTAGGGCATTTTTTCCAGTCTTGACTTACTGTTTCATAAGATGATGCTCTGCTAAATGCTTTACAAGATCAACCTGCTCATGTTGGTTCTTCTCTGTCCAGCGATGTCAGATTTAGTTGAACAGCTGAAGCTAACTTTCTGAGGATGCCAGAATGGAGTGAAACTTGTGAGGCTGTGAGCCTCCAGTCCACTTGGAAGTTGCAAAGAGGTTTTCCTAGCCTGTTGTCCCAGAGTGATATTCCAAAACGAGAAAGCGGAGCCGGGCAGGAGAGTTCTCTCCTTGAAACTGATTTGTGAAAACTGAACTTGTTCTTTCATATACCGTGATTGTTTGATTACTCCAATATTAGTTTGTTCTTTTTCCTAGGAAAGATTCGGAAAGAAAGAAACCTTGAAGTTCTCTTTATAATTTAACATTTGATTGTATTTTATTACAATCATAATGTACAAGTAACACATGGTCATTTCAGCAAACAGTAAAGTACTGAAGACCTTGGAATGGAGACGTCCAGTGGGCCCGTCTTCAGCTCTCATCCCAAGGACACTTGTCACTATTCTGTTCTAGTTCTTTCGGTAAACAACCATTACAGCTCCAGAATGTGCTTATACCTTTATTTCCTAATATTTTTTCCTCAATACAGTTTGACTGTCTAATATGAAAGTTAATCTTTAAGTTTCTAAACACTGTGTTATCCTTTCTTTTCAATATTGTTATTATTATTTGTCTTTTGGCTACTTTTATAAGTTTAAAGAGCATCTTAAACCTCCATTTCTTTTCTTCATCAGATTTTCATCGTAACTTTTGATTTCCCAGTTCAAATGAGGAGGAAATTGGGTTCCCGTCTGCCATCCACATTCCATCTTTTGAAGCCTGGCTTTTCTATAATAGTGTCAAAGTTGTTAATATTTTCATGGAATCTTACTGTCATAACCACATCTGCTATGTTTTTATACATAGATTGACTTTAAAAGTTGAAAATCTAGGCAGCGTCCACAACATTATGGCTGTGGAAATTTCCTCGACGTTGGACCAGTAGAATGCTAAGATCACACTGACCTTCTCTGTGTGAGCCCCGTGTTCTAAATTCCTAAATCACCCACAGTGATTCATCTAGCATTAAGAACAAGTGGTTTATCTATTCCCACTCTTTCTCAATTGCTTACATACCTGTCATATTGCATTTTGGTAGTTACTTTAGCTTTTCCTCTATTATTTGCTTTTATAATATTCTTATATTTTTTACCCAGCCTCCCAACCATCTTTTGCCCTTAAGGGAAAACACCCTTTTTTCCTGGGCATGTCATTCTCCTGAGCAATCTACAGCAGGCGTCTCCAGACATCCCTTCGTCATCTTCTAGATTGGATCTACTGTTTCCTGGGTCTTATGACTTTGGCATTCTTAGTTTATTTATTTTACTGGAGTACATCAAGTATCTTCCCAACAACAGAGGAGATACAATTTAAGTCCTCTCATGCATGACAATATCTTTATTCTGCCCTTGCTTTTTTTCAACAGTGTAGTTAGAATTCTAATGTAAAAAGCCTTCCCTCCTGAGATTTTTCAAAGTATTTCT
>NW_012150186.1:549885-601919 GCF_000956105.1 Propithecus coquereli
CTCTTTATGATATTTTAATTTAGGCAGCCGTAATTTTAATTTCTAAGAGCTCTTAAAAAAATTCTTTTATTGCTCTTTTTTCCTTAGCATCTTGGCTTTTTTTTCCTTTTGTACGTCATGCTTTCTCAAAACCTTCCCGAAATTTCCTCTAGGGTTAGTTTTTCTTTTTGATTTTGGTCATTCTGATTTATGTCCTTCTGTCTCCTCATAAGCCTAGTGACCCTTGGGTGTGATGCGTGTTAAAACCCTGGGGAAGGATGGCTGCTCTAGTTTTCTTCTGCTCAGGCATAAGGAGACTTGCTTGCTTTAGAGGGAGCTTCCTGACTGCGTGTATCCGTTGGCAGGATTTCCTTCAGGGTAGTAGGGGGTGCCTTCCACATGCCAGAACAAGGAGGGCTGATTCTAGGGGGCTGTAAGAACAGGTATGGCCTGGGCACCAATCAGAGGGTCAAACCAACATGCTGGAACCAATACCAGAAGGTAGAGCTGGCGTGGCTCTCATGGTGAGCACATTGAGTGATAGAGCTGGGTGGGAGGAAGTCTTCAAAATCCACACTGAAGCCCTCGCTTTCCCAAGACAGTTCATTCTATTCTTTGAAGAAGAAGTGTAAAGATGTTGCTCAGGAAAATGCCAGCTACCTGTGCTCATGTGCTGTGGGCAGGAGGCAGGCCACGTGACTGGCACAGGTGTTCCATGTAAAGATTCGCCCAGCCCAGGGCTTCTTGGGTGGACTGGCTGCTACCTCTTTCTTTGCCCTCTTAAAGAATATTCTAGGCTACTGGTTCTCTACATGCCTTATCTATCCACTTGTAATTCCAGTCTTATCCACTTTGCATCTTGCTGAAATAGGTTGAAATTTCTTGCCTTGATTTTATTTATTTCGTTGACTGTGTTTAGAGTATGGGCTGTAGAGCCAGACTGCCTCCATTCAAATCCTGGTTGCTGCTTCCAACAGTGTGCTTGTGGGAAATTTACTTAGCCTTTCCCAGCCTCTGTTTTCTCATGAATACAGTGGGGCCAGTAGTAGCACCTACCTCGTAGGCATTTTGAGGATGGAATTATTGAATATAAATAAAGCTCTTAGAAGTACCTAGCACAGAGTTAAGTGCTCAGTAAATTTTATTATTATTTCTTAGTGTTATTTTCATCTTTAATATGCACACTACATATTTTTATTTCACAGAGGTCTTCAGAGAGACAGGTGAGAAATGTGTTTGCCCAGCCTGCCATCTTGAACTGGAAATGATAGGTTAAGTATGTTGAATTTTTGGTACACTGCAAAGAGATCTAGAGACAGTTAAACTTAGGATCCAGTCCCAGCTCTGCCATCCTCTGGCAGTGTGACCTTGAGCAAGCTCTTAGATACTGTACTGGTTTCCTCATCTTTACAATAGGGAAGGAAATGGCGGCCTCATTGGATGGTAATGGGAATTTTCTGCTGTCCCCTCTCTGATGCCTGGGTTCTCACGCTAAAGGAAGATACTGATGCACCCAGAGAGGGTGGATCTTGGGCTGTCTGACTAACAGTCCTGTCCTCTACACATTCAGGGTCTCTCTTGATGCTATTGAGTCCTTCTTTATAATTTCTTTTACTTTTAGTTTTTACAATGTATTTTACGCTTTTTACGATTTTACAAATTTAACCCTAAAGCTTTGCCTGGATCAAAACTAGATGTGGTGTTTGTGTCATATTTTGCGGAATAAGGTTTGAAGATTGAATAGCCAGCTTCCAAAAAGTGACTTTCATCCAAGCCAAAAAGTCTTTTGAAAGTCTTGCTCCTTATTATGGGAAAGGCCAGTCTTTCATTTCCTGAGAGAAGTGTCTCCAGGTTTATTTACTTTTTAACCCAAGTAGATTAAAACAAACAACTGGTATTGTTCAATAGAAATATACAGTAGGTCAATAGAAATTTAAATCAAATAGTTCAACTCTGGCTGACATCATAACAGACAATTAAAATTGGTGATGTTGTCAAATTATGTCTTATATTGAGTGCCCCTTTGCTACAGACTGGCTGCATAGGAAAGGTTTTCTGCAAACATCTACATTTGTTTTCCTAGATGTGTGTCTGGTTTCTTTGATTTTATTTCTTTCTTGCATGTTAAGTATATTTTAATTGATTAGTATACCTTTTTATAAATTTATATTTTAACATAGTTCATTTTAATGCCCACTGCACAGTTAAAAAATCATGAACTTGGAGAAATTAATAATATTATGTAAAACTTCTCGTTTTTAAATTGGAAAAGTTATTTTCAACCTGCCCAAAATATTAAAGATTTTAAGTTGGCGCTGTGTTAAAATAGGCTGTTTCACCGTGGAAACTGGCTCTGTGAAAGAGATGGGCATAGTGAGATGTCGGGATGCTTGCGTGCTGGGTAAAAAGTACCACAGTCTGCAAACAGTTTTGCAAGTCAGATTTCATTGAGAAGAGGAAGGTGGGTAGATTTATGAACTTTAAATACATGCTGTCCACCCCACATGAAGTACATGTCAGTGTGTTCCTTTTTTAAGTCATGCGTCTCTGAAGCATGTGTAATGGGCTGTAGTGTCAGAGAAAAACATCTTTACTCCAGCTTGGGCAGAAGAGCATAAGGCAGTTTGTCTGCTTAGAGGCTGGGAGTGGCTCTGAGGTTCACTTATTGCTGGGCCTTTCTGGCCTGAGTTTAAAAGGCTCCTCACTAGAAGGACTGCCTGCAAGTGAGAGCTTTGTTAGAAGTGGGAAGATAGGCTGTCGATCAGAGACCAAGTCCGTGTGGTTGAAAGCTGGTGAAAAACTGAAAGCTAAAAGTCCAAACTGAAACAGCTTGAATAGCCCCAGAGTTGGTGAGGCCACACTGATGTAAGGAGGTGTAGACGGTTCAAGAGCTGACTCTGGACCCATCCTCATCATTGGGCTTTTCTGTGGGGCCCTTACTCTTCTGGGCTGAAGACAGCCCTATAAGCCAGAACCAAGAAGGCTACAGCTTCCCATCTCTACAGGCTGACCCTCTTCTGAATGAGTGGGTTTTGAAACACAGACCAGAAGAATGTTGTGGTGGCAGCTGCAGCACTGCTGGTTTACTTCAGGTAAGGTATACACTTTTCTGAAGCTTTTAAATATTGTACAGATAGAACACAAGACTATGATATAACATAGGTGGTTATATGACTTCCTGCAAGACATGTGATGTAGCTGATTTTATTTCCTTTTTCTCTTTGGCTACCAGGAAACTCAGATTTAAATTTGCTGCTCAGTTATTCCAAATCTTTTGGGTCTGTGCCCTGCCTGTTTTCTATTTAACTTTTGCTAGGTCTTGGCCATCTAGACTGTTCTCTGACCAGGTTTTTATTTAGTTAGCATTTTCTACTTTATGAATTCTTATATGCTGCCTGAAATCTTTAGTGAAATGGGACAAAGTATTAAAATAATACCACTCCTAATCAGTCAGTAAGGAGTGTTAGAATTTCACTAGATGTGAAAAATGGTTACATAAGTGAGTGCTATTAAAGTGATGTGTGGAGACAGACTTGTGTGACAGAATAAGTAGGCTGAGAAATCTTATATTGAATGAATTTGATTGCAGTGGTTTTCCCTCCTCTTAAATAGCAGAATTTTTCAGAGAAATGCAAGCCACTGTCCTGCCTCCCAGCATGATTTGGAAATGTCAGATACCTCCAGCCTCTGAGAAAGGCCCCAGAGGGAACTATTGTACTATTTCAGGTTTCAAACTTTTCTCACCTGCATTATATGTGTGTCTTTAATATTTCTCTCTCCCATCACCTTTTTTTATAAAGTCCTTTTAAGTTCAATCAGGTTTAGGGACATTCGCTTGTTGCCATCCTTTTTTCAAGTCCCAGTGTTCGGTGACTTGGTAAGCATACTTTAATATTTTAGTATTTGTATTCCCCCCTGTTAAAAAAAATATGATTATTAATCGAGTTCTGTACCATCATTTCTTGTGTTTCCAAGTTATCTCAGACATGCAGCTTTGCTATCTTGGCTCCCAGCTCCATTGAACCCCATCGTAAAGCGCTTCCACGTAAATGCCGTCTGTAGTTATACTCTCAAAAATAAGAGGCTTGTCTCCTGAGGACAGCTCCATATTATGGGCAGAGTATAATCCTGAACATTGTTTTCCTTTGCTCTCAAATGGCTGGGGACAGTGAGTCAGGAGCGAGAACTCCCTTTGTTTCATGTCGTGTGCATGGCAGGGGAAGAATGTCGCAGGGCAGAAAATGAAGAAAGACATAAAAGGGTCTCAGCTCAAGGAGGTCAGATCCATCAGAGGCTTAGTGTTGCCTTCAAAGATGCCTGGGACAGGTGGCAGTTCAAGACAATCACAGCAGCGGCGTCCGCCGGAGCCGAGATAAGGGATTGCCGCAGAAGGCTGCTATCTGCTGCCCGTTTGCTTTGATGTAACTCTGCTGGCAAGACTTTGGGGAGCAGGGGACTGCCTTCCTCCGTGGTCGGCTGCTGTTGTTCAGTCTTTTAAGGTCTCATTACAGTGCTCCTTGAGGATTAATCCTCTTTAAGGTTTACATGAGATGGTTTTGTCCAGGGGCCCAGCCAGGGATCTTGGTGCCACCTGTATAAGGCACCACGGCAGCCTTTTCTTTCCCTCTTTCCTCTCCAGGTTGTTGATTTTTAAGAGTATCTGTTAGAATGAGAACTGTAAACATCTTTGCCTCCCTTCTGGCTATTGCTGTGTTTTTGCTATTGCTTGAGTAGTTATTGCTGAGCAGTTCTTTGGAGGCTCTTGTTACTGTGTGAGCGGTACCGTTAGCACTAAATTGCCAGCTTCTACTTACTCATCCCTCCTGCTCTTCAGTTTTTCTTACTCATTTCTCTCTCTATTCCCTATATACTGTATCCTTATTTATTTATTTATACATACATACATACATACAGGATCTTGCTCTGTCACCTGGGCTAGAGTACAGTGGCCATCATAGCTCACTGCAACCTCAAACCCCTGGGCTCAAGCAATCCTCCTGCCTCAGCCTCCTGAACAGCTGGGACTACAGGCGTGCACCACCACGCCCGGCTAATTTTTCTATTTTTTGTGGAGATGGGATCTTGCTCTTGCTGGTCTCAAACTCCTGGCCTCAAGTGATCCTCCCACCTTGGCCTCCCAAAGTGCTAGGATTGCAAGTGTGAGCCACTGCACCTGGCCCCTGTCTCTTTTTAGAAAGAAAATTTGTTGTTGCTTGGCTCTAGAATGGGGCGTTGACCCATTGTCCTTACAGACATACAGTTTGTAAGAAGGATTCCGTAGGTGCACTGAGGAAATAATCTATTTGCATACATTGCATCTGTCTGGAACACTTCATTTAAAAAATGTATTCTTGGCCGGGCGTGGTGGCTCACGCCTGTAATCCTAGCTCTCTGGGAGGCCGAGGTTGGCGGATTGTTTGAGCTCAGGAGTTGGAAACCAGCCTGAGCAAGAGCGAGACCCCATCTCTACTAAAAATAGAAAGAAATTAATTGGACAACTAAAAATATATGGAAAAAATTAGCCGGGCATGGTGGCGCATGCCTGTAGTCCCAGCTACTCGGGAGGCTGAGGCAATCGCTTGAGCCCAGGAGTTTGAGGTTGCCGTCAGCTAGAATGACGCCACGGCACTCACTCTAGCCCGGACAAAAGAGTGAGACTCTGTCTCAAAAAAAAAAAAAAATATTCTTTCAGCGAACAAACCAACTGCTAAATTTTGTTTGCTTTTTTAAATACCATCAGTTAGGAAGAGAAAAGCTGCAAATTTTATTTCTGACTCATCAACACACATGAGACAGCAGTGACATCAGCAACAACAATGGCAACTGCAACATTTAAAGCAAAGTTATCTTCTGAATTTCAAAAATAAACTTTGTCCTGACACTTTCAATTTTTGGTTGAACAAAGCATTTCACTATCATTTAAAAACCCTCAAGTGGCACTTGAAGGTGAGCAAGTAAGGAACTTTGAGACCTGCGTTTGGATTTGGTTCCATGATACCACACTAGGTTTACTGTACTTGGGAACGGGGATAGTTCTGGGAATTACAGAGGAGACATGGAGGCTTTTCATCCTCCTGTCAGTGATTCAGGGTAACCTGTTGTCGGTGACCAAGAGGTAATTAACATCCAATTGTCTGCCTCTGCTCAGCTTCCCTTGTCTTACTTAGCTTGTTTCTCTAGGAAGAGGAGCACTTACAATTGAAGCGAGTACCGTAACTGGTTATCCATCTCACAATGTGTTGTCCACGTATTAATTTTGTGCAGGTCAGACTCTTTTCAAATTTGAAATAATCTTTTAAATAACAGAAGCAAGCTAAGCCCCTACAGTCAGTTTAGTGAAGGAAAAAGATGTAGTTCTGTGGGCCACCTGCCATCCTAGAGATAAGCATGTGTTTGACTTTTAAACTTCTGCAAGGGATCGTTTTGTTGTGTGTGTAAGTTGATTGACACTTAATCAATTATCAAAAGGAAAATCACCCTCCAGGGTAGTCTTTTTCTGGGGGTGACTCCCCCCCATCCCTGATCATGAGTGAATAAACAGTGAAGGGCAAGACAGGGGGGTGAGGCATCGGGGTGGGGGTGTCACACAGAGCAGAATGGTGGCTTGATGGGCTTCAGAGGATGACTCTTGAAACAGAACCAACCTTTTGGTCCTTGTGGAACCAGGCAGAATCCTGGGCTCTACCCCAGACTTTCTGAATCAGAACTTCTGGGAACTGGATCTGGGATTCTGTGCTTTTAACAAGTTTTTGTATGGTACAATGTGAGAACCACTGCTTTTAAAGATCAGATGTCAATCTCAATTTTTTAAAATTCCCAATTGATAAGCACTTAGATTTTCTGTCTTGAAAAGATCCTGTAAATTTGCACACCTGATTGTTGCACATCAGATCCCTATTTGAATCACACTTTACTACCGAGAGTTACTTAGATACAAATTTGAATATTGATGACATCAGTTTAGTTTTTTCCCCGATAGGTAAAGAAGTTTGGATACCAAATTATTTGATGCTATGGAGAATTTTTATTTATTATTTCTCAAGTATTGTTCCTAAACCGAATTAACAAGCAAAAAGGATAATTCGTATAATTATATTTTTGTATATCTGAATTTCTGTTTAGGAAATATCAATATAAACCCTTGTATGCCCTTTTAATGACATGTACTTTGTGTGTTGTCAACAAAAACACAGACTTTACTAAATATGAAAATCCTGTCATTTGCTGGAATAACCAGCAAATTTGTGAATTATTTTTCTACTGTTACTTTTTGAGCCAAGACTTTGCATTTGGTTTAAAGTAAATTCTTATTACTGAGATTAGCAGATTCAGGACGTAGAAATGTTTGTTGATCTTGATTCTCTGTAGAAATATGAAAATACAGGCATGACGTGTGAAAAAAGTGTTGGCCTAGTCCGTCCAGTGTTTCCATCAATTGGAAGCTGTTAATTTAAGAGATGAATAACACATACTTCAGACATACACATTTAAAACAAATATCAGTAATGAACTTGCCAATTGATTTTCCTTGATATGAATGCTAACGTTTTGTTGACATTTGCAATAACCACGACAAAACAATAGAGGTGTGGAATAGAATAAAATGTTTGAAGCAGTGCAAGTTTTTGTATTTAATATTCAGAGTTATCCTTTTGTCCGTTTTGTTTTTAAGGTCTAAAAGACAGTCTTATGTGTTCTAGTAAAAATTCTACATTCAATCCTTTTTCACCCCATTCAGGTTCTAGGAAAATCTGATCATCAAAAAGTGAAGTGTTTTTTCTGATTCCTCGTCTGATACACAGGAGATTAGTAAGGCTGAGTTTCCCCAGTTTTAGTAGCTGATTAGCTTTTAAAATGTACCAGTTTGATGCATGCTTGTAATAAAGAAAAGGTGGGTGCTGGGGACTAGGTTGCTTGGAGGAGGAGCAGGTGTGATTTTGGATTAGAAAGGACAGGGTTCTACGGGCAGGCATTTGGCTGATGTATCCTTGTCCAAGTCACTTAGACCCTCAGTTTCCTTACTGACACCAGGTGCCTGCTGCAGAGGCTTGTGTGAGGGCAAAGCAGGTCTGTGAAGCACCTGGCTCACACGATGGGCATTTGGTCATAAGAGTTGTTGGCGTGAAGCTCTTAGCTCTCTTAAGTGGTTTGAGCTTGCACACTTGAGGCACAGCGCGGTGTCGGTCCCTGTCCCAGCAATGTCACTTTTAGCTAACTTGTGGCCATGCATACAGACCTTGTGGCTCTTCTCTAATAGAAATCTTAGAAAATCTGATTTCATGTGATCTGCAGGTGATGGTTTTATCACTGGAAAAGCTACGTAAAAGCTAGAACATTTTCTATAAAATATTTTAAGTTTTTTTGTGTTTGTTTATTTTAAAAGCACGCTATCTGATTTTCTTGCCTGGCTTATTTTTTATCTAATAGCATTTTTCATTTCCATATTCCTCTGTGGTCACTAATTCATTTGTCTTCATGTCACAGACATTGGGAGATAACTTGGTTGTGTTCTCTGTTCTAAAGATACAGGTGCTGACGCAGGGGGGACGCAGGCCCTCCTCAAGGGGCTGGGGGAGGGGCCGGCTGCCATCGTTAGTGCTGGTCGCAGAAACCTTCCACTTGATGCGACTACTTGGTACCTCTTTAAGATCTGGGACTTATTAATTACAAATGCTAACATTAAGATAATCAGAGTTGCCATGCTGAGTTTTTGGCCTCTAGGGAATAGAGATGGGCACACCAGCTTCTGTGATTGGGCTCTGATTTTACTCTTAATGATTATCATTTAAAAATAATAGCAGCTAGTATTCAGTGAGTGCCTACTGCTTCCCAGGTGTGGTGCCAGGGGCCCTGTGTCTAATCCTCACGCCCACCTCACTGTGGCTGTACTGCTGATGGAGGAGGAGGCAATGGGTGTGCAAGGGTCCTGCAGTTCTTAGAAGAGCAAACATACAAACCAGAAGCGCTTGCTCCCCAGCCTGGTGCTCCCATAAAGATCCTTAGGGGACATCCTTGGGGGACATTAGATGGAAAGAAACGTTGTGTGAAGACCAATGTGGAAGAAGGGACAGGGACTGCAGGCACTGTTGACAACCATTTATTTCAGTGGGCAGCAATTGACATTTGTTGACTAACATTAATATGCATTGATGTTTCACTTCTGGGTGAGGAAAGAGGAGGAAATGCAATAGAGTTGTCGTTCTTTGCTATTTGTTGGGGGAGAATTACCTCTTACCTCCACTGCCCCAAACTTTTGCCCATTCACCTGGTAGATCAATATCTCTCAAAGTATGTTCCCAAGACCAGCAGCATCTGCACCCCCAGGGAACTTGTTAGAAATGCAAATTCTGGGACCCTTCCTGAGCCCTACTAAATCAGAAACTGCTGGGGCCCAACTGTCTGTGTTAACAAGCTCTTTAGGTCCAGCTGATGCAGCTGAAGTCTGAGACCCATTGTGTTAGAGTATCCTGTAGAGCGATTTGGGTCTGTCATTAAAAGGGGCGCTCTGAAGCAGGTGAAGGGCCGTGATCAAAGGCGAAGGAGGAAGGATTATCATCTGTTTGGTTTCTCCTGCATTTCTCTTACTGCCAAATTAAAACCAAAGTAACTGACGGTACAGGAATTCAGGCACGGGAGCCAGTGAGCATCATATCTTTTTTTTGTTATTGTGGTGGTTTGTGTAAGTCACTCCTTTGTTAATCTATAATGTTTTGAGCCTGAACGTGTGCATACTTAGCACTCAGGTTTGTAGCCTGCAGTGCAAGAATAAGAACAGAAATTCCATAGGAGAAAGTGGCGATTGTTGATCTCCAAATAATAGATTCATGGAAACTTAGGAATTTAGAAAAAAAGTTTAAGCTTTACAAGATTAAATCAGAACAACAGATCTAGAGCCATGTTCATGCTTCAATTCCATATTAAGGAAGAGGTAATAGCCATTCAGAGTATGTGTCCAATTTCAGCTTCTTCCTTATATTCTTTGAAATACTATTTTGGCCCCTTAATTTAAAGAAATGAAAAGAGCCAAACACTTTATTCCCCTTTACAAGGCATCAAGGAAAGGGGGTAATAAACAGTACCTTGCTGATGTATTTTAATAAATACTGGTTTACTGCATCCCACAACGGAAAGCAAATACATGCAATTACTTGCAAATTTCTTCAGTGTTTGTACTTATAAATCTCTGCCTAAACCTTCCCAGCTGGGAGTTCAGTTAGTCTTTCTGCTGTGGAACCAGGGCTTTGTTCTCATGTTCGGCCTCAGCATAGTCTGGAATAATTCAGAAACGTATTAGAGAGATTGCTGCTCCCAGAAGGCGTAAGGAAATAACCTTCACTCCTGGCCTTAGGGAAATCAGCCCAATCAGAGTTCGGGCAGATTTCTCGATTAAACAAAGAACTAACTGTGCACAAATTGCACCTTAACAATTTGTAAGGAGTCCACCTTAGAAATGTCTTGCAGATGGAAAGCTGATATTTTTTTAATCAGGGCAGTGGGGCTGTGAAAGTCAGAATGTCGCCAGCACTTTCCCACCGTTCCATAATTAGCATACCCCCAAAATTAAATTTAAAGTTGCATTCATAAGCAGCCCTCAGCTTTGAGACCCAGGGCACCGGGTTGTCAAATACAGATGGAAACAACTCTCTCTGTCCGTGTGAGGGTTCGGGGCATGTGTGTGTGTGTGTCTGTGAGTGAGTGTGGATGACTCAGTTCGTCTGGAACACATCCCAGGGAGCTTTGGGCTGTCAGGTTTTATTTCAGCAAATTTCACGCTGGAAACCAAAAAAGGGGGTAGAAAGTTATTGCACTTAATGTTGTTGTGACTTGACTTGCTCCTAGTCAAATTATTCAGAAATCAAAGTCAGGCCCCTGTGTCACTGTGGAGCGTTGTTTAGAATGGACCTTTGGGGAGGGATTTAGTAGATTTCTGCTGATTGTGAGAGATGCTCTTGCCAAATCACCACCCTCATGACATTTTTAGAGAAATGACTGCAGTTTTAGATGAGAAATCTGGGGATATTGGAAGTTATGTCAGTTCTATATCCATTCTACTTGCAATACTTTTGTGGTTTAAGCAGGGAAGGGACCCAGCTAAGAACTACCAGGTACTCCTATACTTTAACGCCCATGGTAAGAACTTCCCCAATCCCAGCACTTACTTTAAGGAGATGGGTCTGGTGACCTTACTCTGGCCCAAATTCAACAGACTCACATCCTTAGCTTAATGAAACTATCAAGGATATTAGGAAGTGTGATCTGGGACGGTTAAGAGTTTTGAGTTCTGCTTTTGTGAAAAGAAACTACACCCCCATCAATCCCAAGGAAACTCTGGGATTTTCCTGTGAGTCAAAAACCGGTCTGAGAAAAATATGTAGTGTGGACTCTCCTTGATTTAAAAATTACTCTCTTCAAATACTCTGTTTTGTTTACACAGAAATGTAGGCATCGGACAAATTAATTGACAAGGTCCTTTCCCTAACAAAAGTCAAACAGAGGGAACACACCATGGAAGTCAGAAGACCTTGACTGCCCTTGGTGCTGTTGCTGGCCCGTTCCTCCTTCCTCTGGGCTGACCCCTCTTACTTGCACGAGAGGGAAGTTCCTACCAGCCCTGCCTGCCTCCAAGGCTATGGAGAGGTTTATGTGAGACAGTAGATTGAAGGGCCCTTGCTAAACTGTGATGGGGTCACTACAGTGGTGTTCTTCTTCCTTTCAGAGTTTCAGGACACTTTGCAAATGCTGATTTGTCATTTCTGTTTCAAAACAATGATCGGTTTGGTTTGGACCCATATCCATCCTGCTTCAAGAGCTCTTAAATAGTGGCAACAGTCTGTCATCCCATGCTTAAACAGTGTCAAGTGAGCAGGTTAGGCTGGTGGGAACTTAACTGTGGAAATTGAAAGGCCACTGGGACCCCTACGTGCAGCTGAGGTGGTAGAGTGTAAAGGTAGGAGGCGTGTAGCCGGTGTGTGTTATTTAAAACCTGGTGGAATTAGAAAGCCCATTTGGAGTCTTGACTCTGCCACTTTCTAGCTCTGTGACCTTGAACTCTTGCATCATTTTCTCTAAACTTCACATTCATCACCTGGAAATTAGGGATAAGTGTAGTGCCTTCCCAGACCTGCTGTGGAGAGTTAAATGAGATAGGAAATAGAAAAGCTGCTTAGTCCATAGTTAGGACGCTGTGAGCTCAATGCTGCGGTTAGTGTGAAACTATTTAGGACCTAACGTATGTGTTAAAAAACAAAAAATAGTTGAAAGTGAAAAAACTCTTGAATGTATCTCATTAAGGTTAGTAAGCTTTAGAGGGGATTGAGACTATTTGCAAAGCTGAGGTTGGTAATTTGCGCTCCTGTTAAACAAGAAATCCCTGTATTAAAGGCAAATTCATCTTATCTTTTCCTCTGTTACATGTTTGACAGGACCTTCTGACAGCTCTGGCCCATCAAGTATATTCCGATAACCGCACTTGCAGTGTTAGATAATGAACTTTACCGTTAGAATGGACATTTAATTAACTATGGTGTCGACCTGCCGTGGAGAGACGGCAGCAGCTACTCAGGGCAGTGTCTCCCAGACCATGGAATCCACAGTGGCACGTGGGACAAGAAGCCTCAGCTTGGTTTCTTTTAAAATGGCCTTTAAATGTACACCAGAGCCACATTTCTCACGCTCAACCCCACTGTAAACGCACATGTATGGCCTCTGAGATCACAGGCTTTACCAGAAAGACATTCCTGTAATCTCGCAGCTTCTGCCCGACACATTATTTGTTCATTCGCCAGCAAAAGCAGGCATCAAACAAGTCAAAACTATTTTCAGTAACGAGTCCTGGTCTTTTTTAAAGCTTGAGTTCTCGACGCGTCCTCTCCTGCGCCCATTCCGGTGAGTCAGGATCGCACCGTCAGATGGGAAAGCTTCCACGTCGGGAATGCTCAGTTGGTTATTTTTCGTAACACAGAGTTGTGGCAGTGGGTGTCTGAGTGACTTGTCGTTCTCAAAACTGTTACTAAAAGGCATCTGGGAGCCGGTGCTGCACCATGTAAAACTACCTGTCAGAGAGCTGACGGTGTTATAAACAACGGACTGGAGCCTTATAAGGGTGCACCTAGGTGGTGAGAATGCAAACATTGCTTAAAAAGGCATTCGTGAACCGAAAGGTCCTCCCTTTTTGTGGCTGTCATTCCCTTCCCCTCCCCCTGCTGGTTGCCTTTCTTCTTCTTCTCCTCTCCCTCCTGTCCTTCCGACCTACATATTGACTGAAATCCCAGCAACCCAGATCCTTTGACCCAGAAATTTTTAAATGCCAACACCAAAAATTAGTATTGGATTAAAGAAATGGGACTGCCCAGGAAAAGGGAAGTCTGTCAGTAGGTTGAACAGTTACTCACAATTTAAACTGTGCATCAGCGTGTTGTAGCCTCTGTCCCACCCCTGGAGGAAAGATGCTTCCAGTTCACAAGGGAGGCCTACGTGTGCTGAACATTGGTAGATCTGAGCACTTGGATTACTTCGTAGACTGGTGAGAAGAGAATTGCTCTAAGTTGCTAAAATGGAAGAGACTTGAAAATGACACACTGGGTATTATAAGGCCATGGATTGAACTCTTATTAAATTATGGGATGTTGAAAGTGATGGAGCTTTTAGTTGTCTGTGTTTATGGATTCTTTCAGTGTTTTTATATGCATTATGTTAATATTCCACAAAACATATGGCAAGATGACCTCTATAACTGAGATAAAAAAAACCTAATTTGGTTTGCAGAATGCTTTGGCTGAATCTGGTAACCGATGTTGGCCCTGCCCCCCAAGAAGTGATCTGTTTGGCACTTTTTAAATTGTGCATGTAAACAATAAAAGCAAATGGATACATTTTATGAATGAGTTGAGAAAAGATCCCCACATATTTAGAAAAAGGATGGAAAGCTTCAATTTAATTCAGTTGCTTGTAAATCTAAAACTTGGACCTGATACTTTGGGTATTAATGAAGATTATTAGTTTATTTAGTTTATTCATTCAGTTTCAAGGGCACAGATATCTCCTAGTATAAGTGTAGTTTATAAGTTGATCATCTTTCTTCGCCCCTCTGTTTCCTCGGTGAATTTTAACCATTACCCACATTTGATCACACCAGATTAAGCCGTCTACACTCATGTGCTGCCGTTCAAAATTTAGAGGTTTTCATCAAGCACTTCCATAGGGGACCTGCACCTGAAGGCAGGTCACATAAAAACTGCTCTTCTCCCCTTTCGATTTTGAATTTTTCATACATGTGACATGTTTGGCACCTGGTAGTTTCTGTCAAGGCAGGTTTTGCAGAAAGGAGTGTTTCATGGAGAGAAGTTTTTGATGTGTCCACCTTGTTGCAGTGGAAAGATTCTGGGCTGTGGTTCGTGCCGCTCGGGCTGCTGTGTGAGCCGAAGCTTGCCCTCTGTGTTCATCTGCAGTGCTTTCTTCACCAAGACTTTTGAGGGAAAACCCAAGACAGCCCACAACAACCTCTATTTCAGTCTTATTTTTAATATAGTCGTGGGTAGTATGACAGTTGTTAGCACTTACCACCAACACAAAATTACATAATGTGCTATGAAAATAAAAATCTCTATGCCAACTCCTTCCCACTCCCAGGTGGGATAAGAAACAAGACTTATTCTGTGTACCTGTGACCACCGTAAGGTGACCTCACTCTGAGAAGAAACTTTGTTTATCCTTCCCAAGCAACTTACTGGCCCCACTGTCTCCCTGCAGTTTGCAGGGTTGGCTGTTTGGGAGGCATGAACTCTCGCTGGTAGGGACGGGTACAGAAACTCACAAGGTAATTAATATGAACAGCAGCCCGGAGGCCCCATGGAGTTAATGCAACATCCAGATCACCTGAACCATCAGGAGCTTGGTGGAAAAGGAGAGAGAGGGTTTATACAGCCTTCTACTTGGAGAAATGAAAATGTGGGATGATTGGAAGTTTGCAAAAGTGTAGGAAAATGATTTGGGGCCGCACGAGAAAAGGGACTTATATTTTTATCTCCTCCCCTTTTTGTTCCCTTCCTCTCTTTTTATTTCCTTATTATCACAAATACTCTGTTATTTTTTTTAATTACACCCCTCTCTGGCACACACACACATCTGCACCGTAGATTTCTGAAAGAGTTAATGCAAACGTGTCAGGCAAGGGCCCTAGCCACAATGTGACCTTAGGGTTCTTCACAGCACGGCACAAATGTGTCACTTAGACATTTGAAGTCACTGAAGGACACCTTTCTTCTTCCTCAAACCTCTCTACCCTAATAACCCAATCAGTCCTTCACACACACCTGCTGTTAAGAAAGCACCTCTGTGAACATGCCTGGAGAATTCGGGGGGTGGGGGGAAGCACTTCTGTATTTCTTACTCACCCGAGATGCAGACATCACACTGCTACCCCTGGCATTCTTCTTGGGTTTTATTTATTTATTTTATTGGATGTCTCTTCTCTCCTGGCCAGGCACGGATGCATAATCTCAGTTTCCTCCTCTGTACAATGGAGATGTCAACGGTACCTTCTTCATAGGGTTCACGTGTTTCTAGCCCTTAGACTCTTCTGGCATTCAACAAATGACAGACATTATTATTGTTATTACTATTATTAGTTGAAAGTATGTTAGACAGTTGAGATTAGAAGTATATGCTGTGGTTATGTAACCACATAAAGCTCAGTGCGTCACTAAGGAATTGAACCCAAATCTTGTCCCTTGACAACTGAAGTTATTTTGCTGGTTACTACCTGTAGTAGTAGTGGGCACAGCCTCCTGGGACCCAGATATGCACAGTGAGGTATAATCCATTTGGAGGAAAAAGGGTGGGTTTCCAGAAGAGGTCCGTGATATTTTCATAGATCCCAGATGAAATTTCAGTCACACAGTTAGCAGTAGGGTGAAGTTTCCCCAATGAGTGTTTGGGGGTGTCTTCAGCATCTGGGACATTCTTTGGCCTTTCCCAGGCTTTGCAGTCATCTTTGGTGGCTCCATTTTCCACTATTCCTTCTCAGGCTTGTATTTCCTGGATCTCCAAGGCATTCCATGCTGGCTCACAGTACTGGGATGGCCACGCGCTGGATCTTGCTCTTACGGTCCCCACACTGGTGCACTGCGCATGATGTGTCCTCTAGATAGAGCTTTTCCTGCTCACCCTCTCTGCCCGCAGTGCTCATGATCACGTCACAGACTGCACGAACCTAAACCATCCCACTTGCTTTCTGTGGGCCTTTTCCCGGACTAAAGAGTGTGGGCTGGGAACAGAGCAGAGCTGAGAGAACTGGCCCAGCAGAAGTGTCACTTAGCTTCATGGATGTGTAGGTGCCCTAGAACTGTATTTCTTGTTGCTATGTGTCTTGTACAGACGTTGGCTATTCCAAACATTGTCTACCTTCCTCAGTGTCCTCTCCTGCCTTCCACCCATAGAAAATGATACAGTTTCCTGAAGTTATCACCTCCCTTGTGTTCCTGCTGCCCTATTCATGCTCGCACTATGGTAATGGCCTTCAGGCTTTCTGCTCTCTAGTCTGTCCATGTTGCTGCCTTGCTAATCTTCTGGACGTGCCCCTAAGATTACCCTCCCGCTCGCAGGCTGTGTCTCCCCATTGACAACATCATCCATACCCCTTCAACTTGGCACCTATGAGAACTTTCTCAACTGCCGTCCCGTGATCAGGCCTGAGCCTGCAGTTCTGCCATGGTCCACATCTGGAATGCCTGCCGATGCCAGCGCTCTGCGCGCACACCCTGCCCTTCACTGTGGCCGCAGACCAGTCTCACTCCTCCCAGGAGCCTTTCCTACACAGCTCCTTGTGAAGAGTCGAGAGCCACTCAAGTTGTTACTTCTTCATTATTTATTTCTGCCAACTCCGTAGCAAGTCCTCAGACATCTTTAATACTGCTTTTCCTGCTATGACTGACGGTAATTATAGAGGAAAATTGAGGCTAGGAGAAGATGAATAGCCTTCCAAAGATCGTATAATTTGTGGTGGAGGTGACATTCAAACCCAAGTCTGACGGATTTCCAAAGCTTGTGCTGTTCTGCACTCTGGTCGTTCCCACTGCAACGCCGGCTCACCTGCTGCCAACCGGGACTGGGGTCTGCTTTGTCCTGGGTATCCACGGTCTTCTGAGTAAACAGTCCCTGAATAGATTGATGTTACTGGTTAGCAACACATCTATTAAAAGAAACAAAACCTGTCTTTGCCATTATTTATTCATCTAATTGCAAATCCCTGCTTTTCTCTGCTTCATTGAAAGTTGGAATATGGCCTATTTCTCTTTAATTAAAAACAACTTTACTTTGGTAATAGCTTAAAAACATCTTAAGGCAAATTCCAGGAGGGCAAAGGCCTCGTCTGTGTTGCTGATGCTGCCTCTTGAGTGCCTAGCACAGCGCTGGCGTATAGCAGGTATTCACTTAGTCAGTGTTCGTTTGAATGAATGAATAAATGGGGATGCACCTTCATTCAGGTATCCTGTGTTGGATTTGTAGAACAGTCATAAAAGGAATTTTTTTAATTGAATCCTATTATAAAACTGAAAACTTACTGATGTGGAGAAACTACCAACAAACTTTGGAAACATTTGAAGAAAGGATTCAGACAGAGGCTGGCTCCTGTCTCTTTGTTACATAGAAATTTTTGTAGGGTTCTTCCACTTACCACTTCATTTTTTTTCTTGGCAATATCTGTGGCTACCCTCAGGTATCAGACATGATTCTTACTGTTACGATAAAACAAGGCCTTATATAAGAAAGAAGTGCTTATTTCTTAACATTTAATTCCATTCACAGAAAAGTAAAAGTAATTCTTGATTTCCTATAAAAAAAAAGTATCCAAAGTAGGAGTAGCCTGCGTCTGTAACAGAGTAATCCATAACTTGATGTTTTCTTGGTCACTGTTTCTGCATGTCAAGGTGAAGTTACAATTTTTGTTTTTGCAAGTGGAAAAGCGATTGTTCACAATTACTACTAATTGTGCTAATTTTACTTATTTATTTTATTTTTCGAGACAGAGTCTTGCTCTGTAGCCTGGGCTGGAGTGCAGTGGCATCATCACAGCTCACTGCAACCTCAGACTCCTGGGCCCAAGCAATCCTCCTGCCTCAGCCTCCTGAGTAGCTGGGACTACAGACGTGTGCTATCACACCTGGTTAATTTTTCTATTTTTTGTAGAGATGGGGTCTCACTCTTGCTTAGGCTGGTCTCGAACTCATGACCTGAAGGGATCCACCTGCCTTGGCCTCCCAGAGTGCCAGGATTACAGGCGTGAGCCACCTTGCCCCGGCCAATTGTGCTAATTTTAGAGAGCTCTGTTTCTCTTCACCAGTAAGATGTCTAGGATATGGGGTTTGCAACTTTATCAGTAGGCATCGCTTCGTCTTATTATTGATTTTTCCTCGTTCTGAAACCTCTTGTCTAATAGCATTAGCTTCAGTTCCAGGGAAAAAGTTTTTCTGGATAAAGCCTATTTCTACTCTGTTGTGTTTTGTTCATTATTTTCAGTGTCAGCCGAGAATGCTCAGCTGGAAAATGCCAGTGCTCCCTTGGTTTTTCTCTAGTCGTCTCAGCTAATTGTGTGGCTTCAAGTGCAGGACTTTGTGCTGTGGTCATTACAGTGTCTAGGCTGCTTTCTTCTCAAGGCCCTCTGGTGCACGTGAGCCAAAACATCAGCAATACCTTATTACAATCCGTGGGGTTTGTGAGTTCCTTCAATTTGCGAGGTGCCAGGCTTCCAGGAATTCTGCTTTCCAAAACATGGAAATGCCTCTCAGTGAGGGCAGGGTCGTTCTTCTCCCAGCTCTCGCCTGCTCTGTGGTCACTGGGATGATCTGCAGATTCATTCACGGACAGTGTCAGTTACCGTAGTTTTGTAGGAGGGGTTGGATTAAAGTGTGGTGCTTTCATTTAGTCTGGAAAATCAAAAATTTGGGGTGGGGTGAGTCACGGTTAGGCGTCTCCCAGTACTTAAAGAGCCATATGGCATTTACACTTAATTACACTTAATGTAGGTGGCTTCTGAGTACCGTGCTGAGATGTTAGAGGCAGGTGAACTTGTCAGTGCAGAGGGGTCCGGATTTCTTGCACATAGAGCGGCGTGAAAGGGGGGTGAGTGGCTTCTTCAGATGCCGTGTTCTCAGTCACGGGGTGGGTGTCTCAGTTTAGGCTGGATGACTGTTGGTGAGGGAGGTGATGGGGACACTGTGCAAGGGATTCCTGCAAGGGAGGGTTGTGATACACAGGTAACTCTCAAGATGCCTGTCGGCCTTCCAGCTCTGAAATCTCTTGGTTTTATTATACTAAGGTGTAAACCATTTTAGGGCAGTTTTGTTTCCTTCTCTTCTCTTCTCTAGCGTGTTTGTGGATTTTTTTTTTTTTTTTTTTTTTTGGTGGCTCAAGCTAAAAATTCTTATCATGAAATATTTCCTATCCTCTTGCTTTGAAATGGTCATACTTTATAGTTGAGTTGTGTTTGGACACTGTAGAGGGAGGCAGAGTGTCTGCATACAGTTGTGCAGGCTGTTCACTGCACAAAGGACCCAGCTAAGAAGGTAAATTGAGCACATACTCTGCTTACCAAGCTATGCGTCTACCCAAGGGAAGGGTCCATCTTTCCATTTTGCAGAAAGATACCATCAGCTCACTGAGCTGAGTGCCAGCGGAGCTGGGTCTTCACAGAGGAGGCATAGTTTTCTAATCTGTTAGATTAGATCTGTTTCTAACCCAATCTGAAGGTGCTGTCATGACTCTGGAGGGAGGCATAATATTTCATTTTTGGTTCATCGGGATTGACAAAGCTAATTCTAGATACACCTGTGAATTTAATGGTGGGCTGTACAAACACAGTGCTAAACATTGCCACTAATAGCGCAAAGTTCCATGAAGCAGCCAAATATTTTTGCTGACTCACCAAGCATTTAGGTCCTTGGAAGCATCTGGAGGATTTGCTAAAGTTTTCCTTTTCATATGGACACGGGACACTGTGTGGACATAGCCCTGTGCATTCTCCTTCTGAGCCCAGGAGAGTCCTTTTGACTCTTCCATTTGCCCTCACTTGTTAGGGGCCATACATTTGGTTGAAAAACAGTTGAGGATTTATGAATTTGAGGCACAGAAAACCTCCTTGGAATCTCAACTTGGGAGTGTTCCTGTGATAAGGAAGAACATTAAAGAATCCAGTGTACCACAGGCAAGCTTGGTCATTTTTTAAAATAACAGCAACAGTAAACAAAATGAAAATAAAACACACCTCGCCTGGGGTTGCTAATACAGAGAAGCAGTTCTATGAACAGGCATCCAGAGATGCCAAGGTGGCTGTGCATTTGTGAAGTGTCCCCAGAGACAGATTCCTTAAGCCTTTCTCCACCCTCGCCTTGTAACTGTTCCTCCCTCCTCCGGAATGTGGAGGAAATACTCCACACCCATCCATTCACAAAAACCCTGGAGGAGAGCCACCTTCCCTCCACTTTCCATCTGCTGGCCCCTGTTCCCTGCCCCACAGTGCCATTCTCAGGCAGCAACAGGCAGGGGACTCCCGCTGTCCTTTGCCTTCTGCGTGGGCCCTGTGATTGCGATACCGTGGCCATTTCTTATGCCCAGACACCCCGAGTCTGCAATTCAGTACCCTGTCTGCTTCCGTGCAGGTGCGCTCAGGAGTCGGTACCATTTCTTTTTAGCTACTCTGACGCTTTGGCATTTTGTTTCTCTCTTCAGAACTTTTCACTGTCCTTCATTACTACTAATCAGTAGTTCTCAGATTTTCGGCAATAAAATTAAAAAAAATTACAAAACAAAAATACCGTGGGAGATACCAACATTGGGATGGCAAATACTTCTTTGTCTAAGTAAGGACATGGGGTGGATGAGCTGGGATGCTGGAAACAGAAAACAACACCAGAAGCATCACCTGCTGTTACCTGGAAGGTAGGGAGAACAGATCATTAAGCAGAGGACAGTCTTTTAAAATGAATAACTTTGGCTATATGAAACTTTCGCCGCTTTTATCCTTATTGTTCTCATTTTGCTTCTGTTTATCCAACACAGTTATAGATTGCCAACCAGTATTTGGAGGCTCTATTGCAAATGATTCTAAAAGAACAGGCTCATTCTCCCAGCAGTAAAACAAATATGAAACCCACCAGGGAAGCCCACCTCTGTCTGGGCAGTCAGCCACCAGATGCCTTGGCCCAAGGCCCTGTCCCCGCTCAGGTGGCCGTAAAACCTGTTGTGACTGGGGGTCCTGTTGCTCAGATTCCTGTGGGTTCAGAGGCAGCAGCTCGAGGAACACTGAGAGGTTTAGGGGCGCTGTGCAGCACAGATTTCTGCCAGAGCAGGTGGGGTGAGGATTGGGCTCTGAGGCTTTAGGCCGGGGACCGGCCCAGTTCCGAGGCTCAGGTGCCAGGCACCTGTGATCACGTTCAACCTCTGAATTGTTTTCTTTCTAAGAGAAAATGCAGATATCAAGCCTTTACGGTTTGCAGCATGGAAACTGCAGGCTGTGTGGGGAGGGTGCTTGTTGGACAGGAAGGTGAGGCTGCTCGATTGCAGAACACGCTGGAGCTTCTGGGAACATGGGGGCCAGAAAAACACATGCTTCTTCCAGCCCGTCCAGCTGCTCCCTCCCCCCCCATTTGGCTTTTCAAACTTTGAGCCTGCTTGGCTGAAAACCAAATGTAAAAAGGACGAGAGAAACCTTGAGGGGTCAAAAGGAAGGCTCTGCATTAAGGCATGTGCTGAGAAATTTGATTTCCTGGTGGGGTGTCTGGGCCCCTTGGATGAGCGGATGCGCCTGGGCATGACCTCACACCTTGTCATTAAAATCAGCCTTCTGTGACCTGCAGACACGGAGCTGCTCCCAGCCGCCTGTTTGCTAGAGGAAAATTCATTTCCATTCAACAGATGTGTATTGAGAGCCAGTTATGGACACACAGCCCTAAGTGGAAGGATTCACACCTTGCAAATTCTGCTGTTTGTTTGGTGAAGTGGAACTAAGGAATGCTGTTTTTTAATTCAGACATATCCTGGAATGATTCTCTATCATCTACAATTTACTTAAGTACATACTATCTTCTTTTTTAATCTTTCCCTGGTTTTCTTTCTCCCTCCCGGTTGCCCCTCCAGTCTCCCCGCCTCTCATTTTTTTCCTACTTCTTTTTTGCTCTCTCTTGGCCGGTACATTTTTTTATGGCGTTCCACTTTCATTTAGAGTAATTTTTTATACATACATGAAACTAAATTCATGCTTCTCAGAAATAAGATTCTTTCCGAAAAAACTACTTTGGGGGCTAAAGATGTAGTCTAGTTCCAGATCTAGATGTAAATATGAAGCAGAGAAAAAGAAACCACCATTTAGAGCCTTATTATCGGTCCACATCAAGGTGAATTCAGTGTGTCCTCCTCAGTTTCCCCACGGGAATTTCGGGCCCATAGGTAGGCAAAACATGGCACACTAGGAGTTCAAAACACAGAGCTTTAGGCCTGGCCCTGAAAGGCCCAGGGCAGGTTATTTTTCCTGTCTAAACCTCGATTTCCTCCCCTGTAAAATGAAAATAGAATCTCACAGTGTTTCTTTGTATAAATTCAGATCATAATTATTAAAGTTCTGGACAATATCTTTGTCTTAGCTCAGGCTGCTATAACAAAATAGCATAAACTGGGTGGGTCATAAACAACAGAAATTCATTTCTCACAGTTCCGGAGGCTGGGAAAGTTCAAGGTCAGGGTGCTGGCAGATTTGGTGTCTGGTGAGGGCCTGCTTCCTGGTTCACAGATGGCATCTTCTCCTGTGTCCTACCATGGGGGAAGGGCCAGCGAGCTCTCTGGGCTCCTTTTATAAGGAGCCCCATTCATGAGGGCTCCACCCTTTTGTCCTAATCCCTTCCCAAAGGCCCTCCCCATCCAGATGCCATCACGTTGGGGATTAGGTTTCAACATGTGAATTTCAGGAGGATAGGGACATTCTGTCTATAGCAGCCTTGTAATTTTAAATGGTTCCCTGAATTCATCCATCTTTAAACATTTGGAAGCCAGGAGTTTGAACCTCAGAAATGTGTGTTTATTAACTGATGGTTTCATAATCTCATAACCACTAAACATGGTGATCTTGGGAGTGGTTCATTAATTCAGCAAATATTTGGAAATGCCTACTATATGTTGGATTCTTTGCTGGGTTCATGGGTTCAAAGATATGTATTTTTTTTTCCCTGTTTACCTATTATAAAGATGGGAAGTGGGGATGCTAGAACTGAGGTGTGAATAAGGCGTGGAGGGTAGAGGAGCCAAGGCAGGGGACGTTTTGCTTGAGTATTAAAAGATGCCAGGTACCGAGGACGTCCAGGTAAGCTTTATGTGATGCATTATCTCCTTCCCCAACATCAGTCTTCGATTTGGGCTAATGTTGACTGTCAGCGACATTAACGTCGAGATTTTACTGAGTATGATAGATTCTTAACAACGGGCCTAACTGTCAGGCACCATTTTATTATGCAATGCTTTTATCCCCTTTGAGTGGAGGTCATAAATATCCTCTGGTGCAGGACACCTAACAAAGCACATAGTCCTCACAGATACTCCAGTGAACAGTAAAGAAAAGAGATGCATAGTAAACACCAGCGCGTCAGCCAGCCACTCACGTGACACACACACTTCTGTCACCATCAGCATCATTACGATCGTTCTCTCCACTCTTCTTAACTTTGGGACGTTGGGACGAGGTGTGGTTCATGGTAATGTCTTATTCAGTTGCAATGCTTTTATTTCTACTTTTTACTTTCTTCTGAGTCTCTTCACATGCAGTTCTATCTCTGCAGCTTGAGAGGCAGATTGAGGGTCCCCTCCTGCCCCCGGGGTGATCTTGGATAAGTTATTTAACTTCTTCGTGCCTCACTGTCTGCGGCTGAGAAACAAGGATTCAGATGCCTACATCAGGTATCTCGGGGAACCAGTTATCTTTCCCTAATCATCATGTTGAGCTGCTATCAGAACCTGAATCAGAGTCAGTCTTCTGGCTGCCTCCTCCTCCTGCCTCCTTCTCAGTAGGATACATTTGACCTTTGAATCATGGCACTGGATAAATTAGAGATAAGATAGAAGTTCTGTTATTCTTGGCACTGTGGTGGTGGGGGGTTTAAGGACATGTCTACAGTTTTTGATACTCCTGCCCACAGGAGGTGGGACTTCATTTCTCTTCCTTTAATGACTGACATCTGGTGAAGTGATAGGATATCACTTCTAAAATTAGGTTATAAAAGGACTGCAGCTTCCATCTCCAGTGCCTCTCTTGAGTCCCCCGCCTCTGGGAGCAGACAGCAGCCCTGTCATGCGGACACTCAAGCAGCCTATGGAGAAGCTCCGTGGTGAGGAACCAACTTGGAAGCTCACCCTTCCCCAGTCAGGCCTTGAGAGAGACCCTGAGTCAAAACCACCTCACTTAAGCTGCTCCCAGATTCCTTACCCACTGGAACTAGGAGATGACAAATGCTTATTGTTTAAGCTACTGTATGTGAGGTAGTTTGTGACTTATGCACAGAATGGAGTTCAAAGCCTTTAAATTTTTCAATTTGATGTACACTGTACTATGACTCAGTTAGGCATTTCTGCACCTGTGTGGCCGGTTAACTGAGGTGGCATCCTCATACACATGTGTTCGGGTGGTTTTTAAGGACAAAAGCTTCAAAGGACTCTGCTCGATCCACAGCAGGATTGCTATCCACCTTCAATTCATTCGCCATTGCTGAACCTGAGATAATTTGCTTCTTAAGCAGAAACGTTTAGAATCATAGATATTCTAATCCTAGGCTTAGGAAGAGAATTTGGCCTCACTTTCCTGATGAGGCACTGATGTCCAAGAGGTTAAAGACTCACTCCAGCTGGTGCAGCCGATCAGTGGCTGGGCTGTGAGGTTTTCCTCTTGCATCAGCCAGGGCCATTTGATTACATGCAACAGAAACTGATTCCGGCTCTTGCACCAGCAGGAATTGCTGGGATGACATCAAGCACTTGGAAGTGCTGGAAGATCTAGGGAAATGCTGTAGGAAGCAGGGTGAGAGTCTCCTGGGGGAATGAGCTCTGACCACTTCTCCTTTCCCTCCCCTCCTTGTCCGGGACTCAGTTCTCAGCAGAGTCCTTCTACTGTCAGAGCCAGGTGCCCTGGCTGAGCGGGACAATGAGGATCATGGATTTTTGATTAACTTCGCTATAAAGCCTAAATACAATAGGGGAGAATGAATTCTGCAAAGGAAATCAGAGTTCTGTGGGAAGAAGGAATGGACATATCACAGCCAAAACCAAAATAGAGGGCATACTGCACATGCTTTTCTCTTGTGAGATTTTGTGAGAATTTTTGTTTTTTGTTTGTTTCTTGTAAATATTCATTGCTGCTCCTACCCATAGGAGAAGAGGATGTGGCCTTCTCTCAAAGAATTCCTTATATAGGAGGCCTTCATAAAACAAAATTGTAAGGAAACCCAGGCATGTAGGTTTGCTAGGGCTACCATAAAAAAGTATCACAAACTGGGTGGCTTAAAACAACAGAAATGTCCTAGTTCTCTGGGAGGCCGGGGCGGGCGGATTGTTTGAGCTCAGGAGTTTGAAACCAGCCTGAGCAAGAGCGAGACCCCGTCTCTACTAAAAATAGAAAGAAATTAATTGGACAACTAGAAATATATAGAAAAAATCAGCCAGGCATGGTGGCGCGTGCCTGTAGTCCCAGCTACTCGGGAGGCTGAGGCAGGAGGATCGTTTGAGCTCAGGAGTTTGAGGTTGCTGTGAGCGAGGATGATGCCATGGCACTCTAGCCTGGGCAACACAGTGAGACTCTGTCTCAAAAAAAAAAAAAAAAAACAAAAAACAACAGAAATGTATTATATCTCAGTTCTGGAAGCTACAAGTGCAAAATTAAAGTGTTGGCAGGGTCGTTCTCCCTCTGAAATATCAGGGGAGGATCCTTCCTCTCCTCTTTCAGCTTTTGGAAGCCCCAGGTGATCCTTGGCTTTGTGGCAGCATCACTCTCTGTCTCTGTCTTCCACGGCCCTCTGTCTGTTGTGTCTCTGTGCACAAATCCCCTTATTCTTATAAAGACACCAGGCATATTGATTTAGGGACCATCCTAATGACCTCATCTAACTGGATGACTTCTGCAAAGACCCTGTTGTCAAATGTGGACACATTTACACATACCAGAGGTTAGGGCTTCAATATATCTTTTCAGGGGACACAGTTGAACCCACTAGACCAAGTGACTATGGCTTCCTCCCTCCACGGTGTGCAAGGAGGACACATGCTGCTGGATTTTCAAAATTATCAAGTGCCCTTATTTGCACTTTGGCTGCACTGGATGGTAGCCAAAGCTTTGCTTTTAGCTTCGTGAGAAAACACTTGGGGGGCCCACTGGTGTTGATTGACTTGGCATGTTAACTACCCACTTGTTTTCGGAAAGTTGCCCGTGTTTAGACTTGATGAGGATGACACAGACTTTAAACACATCATCGAGTGAGAAGTTCTTCATTACAGAGACGTGTTGCTGCCAGTTACGAAGAGAGTGGATTAGCATGGAAGTGGACATTTTGCTCATGGAGAGAAAATACCCTGGCATGAGCATGCTTTCACAGAAGCTTCTAGAATGTCAGACTCTATTTGAAAATGTGTTTTGTCTGAAGTTTTAAAATATGTTGTACAAAAAAGTTGAAGTTACAGAGAAATACAAATCTATTAAATAGCAAATATGGTTACTTACTATTAACTTAATAAAAACTTTTAAGTATGCTCTAGTTCTGCAGTCCCCAACCCCTGGGCTGCAGACCAGTACCAGTCCCTGGCCTGTTAGGAATTGTGCCGCACAGCAGGAGGTGAACAGCAGGTGAGCAAGCGAAGCGTCATCTGTATTTACGGCCACTCCCCATTGCTCACATCACTGCATAGACTCTGACTCCTGTCAGATCAGCAGTGGCATTAGATTCTCATAGGAGCGTGAACCCTCCTGTAAACTGCACATGTGAGCGATCTAGGTTGTGCTCCTTATGAGAATCTAATGCCTGAGGACCTGAGGTGGAGCTGAGGTGGTGATGCTAGCGCTGGGGAGTGGCTGCAAATACAGATTATCATAAGCAGACAGGTTTGACTGCACAATAAATGTAATGCGCTTGAATCATCCCGAAACCATCCCCTCACCAACTCCCGTCTGTGGAAAAATCGTCTTCCATGAAACCAGTCCCTGGTGCCAAAAATGTTGGGGACCACTGCTCTAGTTCATGTATCGATTGATTCAGTCATTGATTGGTTGATGGATTGACTTTCAATTATAAAAACAACATGTGTGGGAGATGGCATTGAAAGGAAGTAATCACTCAAAGTTAACATTATGGGGAGAGTGTGAAACCTTGGCTTGTATTTGTATTTCCTAACCCTAATTTTTGGCCCTAAGCTAATGAGACACGTCAAGTTACTATTGATATAGCAACTGGTTTTCCAGAAAATGGCCTGTTCCAGGGATCCTCTGTGTGGTTAATATGGAGGCAGGCAGAGCATGAAGTCTCTGGGCAGAACATTCCCAGCCTCTGTAGATCGCACTCCTGGACATCACCACCCTCTCCTCAGCACAAGGGAGGGGGCAGGGGTTAGTGCCACTCAGAGGCAAATACGTCCCTGGATGAATGGCTACAGCTCGTCCTTTACATGGATGTCCCACTATTAGGGTCCCAGGATTGCCCACATGAGTCACCCCTTCTTTCCACCCAACCTTAAGTGTTCCAGCCTGAAAACACTTTGATAGAATAAATAGGCATTGGGTTGTGATAGTTGTGACCCATCCTCTCTATAGCCAGGCAGCATAGAGTCCTGTGCTGGCCCCATCTTATGCGCTGTGCTAATTTCAGGTTCTCTCTTGGGATAGCTGAGCAATCTGACCCATTAGGGAATTAGGAACATTTTCAATTTGGGTAAAAAGCACAGCTGAAAACAAGGCATCGTGATAGTTCCAGATGGTAGGGAGGAAGATACCCTGAATTGACACAGCACTTTTCCAGTTTAGGGAGCACTATTATAGATACGATCTTATTTTGGTTCGGATTCCTAAAATAACCTGTGGGCGGGTATGGCAGGTTTTATACCTGAGAAGATGAATGTTCAGAGGAATGGAATCATCTGTACAAGGTTGTCCTGGGAAACCTTCTCAGAGCTCTTTGCTGCACACCGCCTGGTGCTCTGTGAAGCAGGGACACATCACCTTCCGATCCTGGAGGCTGGGAGACTGGGGCTCAGAAACCTCAAAAGGGAAGGCTCTAGGGGTCATATTCAGTAAGTGCCTGAGATGAGACTAAAACTTACAGCTTCTTTTTCCGTTAGTGTGGGTCTCTCCTTAGTACGTGGCACAGAGCCGGAGAAACGGGAGAATGCACTTTTATGTGGTCTAAGTCTTGGATTTGGTTAATGGTGATGCACAGGGCACGTGCAGGTACATCCACATCTATTCCAGCTTTCCGACGGCCTTTCACATTGCTGCTTCGTGTATCATTTCTCTCCGTGGGAGCACCCAGGTGCTAGAGAAAACGCATGTGCTTTAGGGCGCCGAGGTTCTGGGTTCAAGTCCTTACTACTTTCACTTCTCAGCTGTGAGTCTTTGGGCCTATGGCTTAACCTCCCTGAGCATGAATACCCTGATCTGGAAAGAGGAGACAATATCGTATGCCTCCTGGGATTGTTGTGGGATTTGAATCAGGTCTGTAAGTTCTCAGAAGTATGCTAGGTACACAGTTAGCACTCAATAGATGATTTTTCTTCCCTTGCTTGTCTGGTATAGACCATATATCCTAAAATCTGGCCACTAGGGGTATCCTGAAAGAACACTGCCAAGCAGAACCAATGCCCTTTACTCTGAGGTTGACGTGGAAAACTTAGGGTCATAAAGACAAGTTCTATGGAATGATGTCATTACTCACTTCAGGATAGAGAAAATGTCATGATAATTTTTTTTAGAGTTATTTTTTTCTTCTTTCAAATATGCCTGGAGGCAGAAGGCTTGAGAGAGAGATTTTTGTTAACATTTAGATCAAAAATATGAGTTGCCAGATAATGTCCAAGAGGAGAGATCCTGGCCATTTCCACGGATGTGCCCCCCCGGGTGGGTTGCATGCTCCTGGCAGGTGCTGATGCCCAGGGGAGGGGTGCTGTCAGGTGAGCTCTGCCCATCACCTGTGTCCCCCTCCTGCATCATCCTCCTGTTTAACCAGAGCCTGGGCAAGGGCCTGTGAAGCCGAGACCGTCTGGGGTCTGATGCCTGCTGCTTCGTGTCTCGCGTCTCCCGCTCCACGCCCCTCTGTCTTCCAGGGGGAGCGACTGTCTCTAACAGGGTGGCTGTGACAGATGCTGTGGGAATTCTGAGTTTGGGATAATGAGCTGTCATATGTCATTTCACTTAAACACAATAATACAAATATTTTGATCAAACATTTTCTCCAGCTGTTGAGCGAAAGCAATAAAAGCAGCAGGGAGTGCCAGTGGATTCGCTGTTTCTGCAAAGCTTTACCCTTTAAAAGCTGTTGCCTGTTAACTCTTTCTGTTTCTGTCTGTCTCCTTTCCTGTTCCTTCCCCTGGCCCCCTGAATTCCCACAGAATGCGTGGTCCGGCCCGGGCTGTGAATGCAGAGACCGAATTCAGGGATGTGAAGGGGGCGAAATAGCACAGCTTCTATCAAACGTCTCTTCGGCCGGCCTCAGAGCAACTGCAGCTGCTGTGACCTTGTAAAACCTGGCTCGGCCTGGCCGCCGTAGCACCCCTGCCCCAGGAACCTCCACCTGCCTCTGTCTCCTTGCCCTGCGGTACAAACCTGAGCCTAACCTGAGCTAAGAACTCTGTTGATCACATCTAACTTCAGGCAACAGTCTTTTCAGACAGCCTATCCTTGGTGGCACCTTGGGCCTTCCTCCTGGTTGGAGTCTGGTTAGGTGGTTGATCTCCATGGTAGAGTTCTCTAGCCCCTTGCTGTGCACGCTCCGTGCTCTGACCTGGCTTCGGGAATCTCCTCCTTCCCTTAGGCAGAGAGGGCTATGGCCGCACAGTGAGCATCCCAGGGCTGAAAGGCACAATGGGAAGTCGAGGATTCAGAGGGACCCTGGAGCACACGGTCCTGGTGGATCTCAGCAGTTCTTGCCAGTGGAAGCAAGGGTGTGGCCATTCTGAATGCATCCTTCAGGCTGAAACTCCTAGGAGCACCCCAGGAAGCACCCCTCCAGCCCCCTTTTTAAAACTGTGGCCTCACTTTTAAATGAGCTGCCTCTGACTCAGCAATGCTGCCAGGTTTCAAGTGTCTCCTGTGAGCCTGCCATTTAGGGGGAGAACCAGAGCAGGTGCTTTACTTGACACTCTACACTCTAAAGCTGGCCCCTTCCAGCATTCTCCCTTCCCTCTCCTTTATTTCCAGGGAAGTGACTCTGAGCCAGCTGTGTCCCGTTCTAGTGACCCTGACCCTAGGCACTGTCCTCTCACTTCAGTCTTCAAGCCTCACTGTGACGGGTTGCCATCGCCTCCACTCCAGCGTGCTCCGATGCCTTCCCCTAGAAACATAGGACAGACCCTGCACAGAACTCCTGGCCTTGAGTCTTCTCCAGCCACAACCCGGTCGGTCTCTTGCCCTCTTTCCTCCATTCACAGGACTTCCTGAAGTGTGTCACCGTCTACCTCCAGTGCTCCCTGGCTTGCTCCTCCTCCTGCTCCCTGCAAGTGCACGCACCCGGAAGCTGTGCCTTTTGAAACCACGTCCTGTCTCTGATATGTCCTCCACACAGCTTCGCTTCCCCTGCTCATCCCTTAACTGTCGGCCTCCCTCCAGGCATCCTCTATTCCCTCTGCACCCTCCTCCTGCTGATTCCGTGATCACATCTCTCTCCTCCATCTCCACGCCAGACTTGGCTCTCGGATCCAGACCTGGAGCTGGTGGCGGCCGTGGGCCGTGGGCCGTGCAAACCCCACACATCCCAGCCTGACCCTGTTCTCGCCTGCTCGCTCCTCCCATGCCCCTGCCTGCTTCCCTCTCTGCTCCTGCCTCTGTCCGAGGACTACCTTTAACACTCTTGTGCCAGAGCCTGGGGTAGCCCTGCCTGCCTTCCTTCTCCTCACACCTCCTGTATCCCTTTCTTCTTCTTTGCCCAGAGACCCTCCTCTACCCCGTTCTCCTCTCTTCCCACTGACTTTGAGCCTTTCTGTCTCTTGCTTCGCACATTAACTGCATTTTGCCCCAACCCATTCTCCATGATGCCACCAGAGTAATATTTCCAAAGGGTGTGCCTGATCATTTAGGTCTCTTGAGCAAACCCTTCCAGCCCATTGGCAACAGAGTAGGAGACCCTCCACGGCCTGGCCTCATTTTCTTCCAGACTTCCCCAAAGCTGTGCTTCCCAAGTTGGCAGCATCACCTGGGAACTTAGAAATGCAAATTCTCAGGCCCATCCCCCAGGTCTGCTGAGTCAGAAACTCTGGGGTGGGGCCCTCAGTCAGTTTTCTTTCAACGAGCTCTCCAGGTGAGGTGGGAGCAAGCTGAAGTTGGAGGACTGCTGCTGGAAAGCAGTGAGCAACCGCTCGGGGGATCATAGGTGTGTCCTTGCGTGTGAGTAGCCTGGCCTGTGTGTCCCGCCCTTGTCCACACTCTGGGTGCATCTTGCTGAGCAAGGCCTTTCCTCCAGGAGAGGAATGAGGTCTCTCTGACCCTCTTCCCTCACCGGCCTGGTCCCCTGCCCACTGCCCCACTGTGTGCAGACTTTTGACCTGGGACACTTCTGAGCTGTTCTACTTGTTGGCAGCTTTGTAACTGGTGGGTCCACATGCTCCTCTCCCTTCTGGGGCTTCTTGGAGCAGCCTGCCTATCAGGCTCTTGTTGTCCCCGGGGCCTGGGACCTGGCCGTGCTGGGTAGGTCTCTGTGGTGAATTGGTTTTCACGTATTCATGTGTTGGACAGCCACTTACTGAGTCCTGGGAGGTGTTATGACTGAAGCAGCCCAGAAAATAATTCCTAGTTCTAATTGTCCTATCTAAAAAGGTTAAGATTCAGAGAAGTCAAAGAATTAAGAGTAGTTGTTTATCAATAAAGCAATGATTTGAAAGGCAGTGCAAGTAAGGTAGCAACCTTAAGGGAACTACTGTGACCCTTTCCTGAAACTTCCTTTAAACTCGGAGATGCCTCTTGGGCACTGGCCTCTCCTCCTGGTCTCCTACTTAACTTCTCCATAGTTCACCTCTGTTTTCCTTAACGGGATAATGTAGAGCTAAAGTCAGTGTTTGGTACTGTCTTTCTGCATTGAAGGAGGGAGTTAGTCTTTGGCACTCAGTGCTAAGTTTATTTGGGACTGTGACCCTTTCATGATTTTTACCTCCCGAGGACCACCTGACTGCTTCAGATGGGAAAACAGACTTAATTCTTTGAACATACAAATTTTGTGTTAAAGCTCCCATACGGGAGTGTTCCCTTACTCTTAAGATTCCCCATTAATGTGCCTTTTTTTTTTCTTTTGTAGATTTATTACATTAGCGTTTAATTATTCTTTATGACAGTATTAAATTTCATGAGTGATTTATAGTTTTAATACAGACTTGTATGATTTATTACAGTTGGCATTTGAGGTTTACCAAATTCTTGAGAGCCATGAGTACTGGAATTGCTTAATCTGACCCTGTTCAGCACGACCGCAGCACGGGTGGAACCCCAGATTCAAATATAATAGGGACAGCTGCACTGCCCACCCCATTTTTATTGGACGGTGCTGTCTGCTATTGCGATGTGTGTACATGTGTGGGACAGTGGTGGTGGGTATGTGTGTTCTTAAATAGAAATGAGAGGGGAGCGCTTCTGTGTTTTTAAGGTATGAGCCGGAAATAATTTCCTGTGCCCTGGGTGGATAGGTGTGACCTGGCACCTGTTGCTCACCTGGAGCTCTCGCTGGTGGGTCCTCGTGTGGTCCTGAGATGCAGTGGCCTGGGGGAAGCTGGTGACAGGCACGGGGCTCTATCTCCATCTGCGAAGGTGTTCCAGGGCCAGAGCAGTGCTGTGCCCAGCTGGACAGAGTCAGGCTGACAGATGGCCTCAGGCCTCACGGGCTGCTGCAGAGAAGCGCTCAGACTTTAACGTGCTCACGGTCTGTCCCCCAGTGTTTTCAGAGCCCCTGAGTGTTTGTTGGGATGAACACTGACTCCCGCTCCTAAACTGCCATCCTGAGAACACACCGCAGGCTTTATGCTGCTGCCCCGTCTCTGTCCCGAACTTTCTATCCCTGTGTCCACTTGCTGCTCTGGCCCCTGTATTTTTCTCAGGCACAATTTGCAGCTGTTCCCCAAAGAAAGATTATTTCAATGAGGTGCTGCTTCGTTATTTTCAGCAGAGCAGGGCTGGGGTGGCTGCTCACTTGGGTGTTTTCTCAGATGACTTTATCGATTCCCACTTCCAGGGAAAAAGGTGTGCTCTCGGGCTCTGCTTCCCGGGAGGGTGGTGTGGATTATCCTCCAGGGCCCTTGGCCACGGGGCAGATAATCTCTTTGGGGTTATCTGTTAATTACCAGAGAATGTGTGAAGTATTTGTGAAAAGGCTTTTGAAGTGAGCTCCATGCGCTAATGCCTGGGTTGGGCTCCCCCGCTTCCGGCTGAGGGTTTCTCGGTCCAGCTTGGTTCCCCTCAAGTGCTGGCGGTATTCTCTTGCTAAATTGTTTGCCTTTCTAATGAAGTGAACTGTTTGTTTGACTCTGGGTGGAAGGTATTTAACCGGGGACTAAAGTAAACGTTGGAGGCATTCAAATAAGCCACGCATATCTGCTTTGTGGAGGGAAGGAAAACAGCTTGGCCTCGTTCACCTCCGGGAAGAGTCGTTAAGGAACTGTTTAAATAATAAACTGAGCGGAGGAGCGGATATTGCCACAGCCCAGACTGGGGCTTTGTGCGCGGCCTGGCTGGCCTGGGAATTCCTCCGCAGCAGCCAGGGGCGGAGAGAGCTGCTAGGTTCTTGCAGTTAGTAATTGTGATTTATTTATGTGTGGAGGGACTTCTGCTTTATTCAGTCTTGATTAAAACAAGCCCAGTTAGCACTCAGGACGGCAGGTGGATGGAAGGCAGCAAGACAGTGTCATCACGGGGTCCACTGCGCCTGTGTCACCTGGCCAGGCCCAGCCTGCCGTGGGGCCGCTGCCTGCTGGGCGGGGTCCCTGGTGCCTGGGAGAAGAGTCTGGGGGCCTGGGGCCACAGGACCAGAGGCTGTGAGGCTGAGGCGGGGCCCCATGGAGGTAGGGGCCTGTTCCTGACCAGGACCTCTGGGTGAGGGTGGGGTATGCGTGACAACCGGGTGCATCCCCGACAGTGTCTTTTAGCTGCTTCCACTTTTGTTGTGGGTGAGGGTGAAGCAGAAAAGGTTGGAAGTGTGAGTACCTGCTAGGGAACCACAGTTGTACCCAGGACTAGCCCCACAGTTTGTGGGGCCAATGGGAAAAAACAGAAGGGCCCTTGCTGAAAAATGATTAAGCGTTTCAAGGTGGCGAGAGCAGAACGTTAAACCGAGCTGGGGCCCTTCTGAGCACAGGCCCAGGGGTGCACGAGCCCGTGCCCACCTGCGAAGCCTGCCCTGCTCCAGCTTCCTGGGCTCTGTGGCCACATGGAGCTGAACTTGAGGTCAAGCTTGGTCGGTCCCTAACTGAGTAAGTTTAATTTCTTCTCTTTTCTGATGTCCAGTTTCTCATTTGTAAAATAGAGATATTAATTCCTACCTCATTGAGTTGTCATGGGTTGTAAACAAGAAAATGTATAAAAAGTGTTTAGAGTGGTCCTTAGCACAGAAATGATAGTCATTGCTATCTGAATGTATCTGCGGCTGTAACTTTTGTCTCTCTCTCCTGCTGGTTGAGCTGAGGACAGCGGATGGCTACTCTGAAGTTCAGACCACAGTTAGGTCCTTGATGCAGACTTGACTTAGGGACAAAGATACGGGGAATGCTCCTGGTCTGTCATGATCAGAGGAGGCTTGAGGGCAAGGGAGAATCAGGCCGGAACCTTCAGATGAGTTGCAAAGCTGGAGATACCCACATGAAGATGTTGGCTGTCACGTCAATGGGATGTTTGTGCTGAGAGAGAAAGACTTAGAAATAAACTCCTTAAACATGGGTACAGTTATGTACCGCATGATGACTTTTAGGTCAAGGATGATCCATGTATGTGAGGGTCGTCCCATAAGATTATCATGGAGCTGAAAAATTCCTATGGCCTGGTGATGTTGTAGTGTCATGACATCATAGTGGTGTAATTACTTCGTTTTTTAAGAAATTTAGTGTAGCCCAAGTGTCCAGTGTTTATGAAGTCTACAGTGGTGTGTGGTAATGTCCTGGGCCTTCACGTTCACCCACCGCTCACTCACTGACTCTCCCAGAGCAACTTCCAGTCCTGCAAGCTCCATTCGTGGTAAGTGCCCTATACAGGTGTACCATTTTTTATCTTTTACACAGTATTTTTACCGTATCTTTTCTATGTTTAGACATACAAATACTATCATGTTACAGTGGCCTACAGCATTCAATACAGTAACATACTGTCCAGATTTGTAGCCTAGGAGCCATAGCATATACTATATAGCCTAGCTGTATAGTGGGCTATACCACGTAGGTTCCCGTAAGTAGACTCCATGACATTCCACAAAGACAAAATCACCTAACTCCACATTTCTTAGAAAGTATCCTTGTCACTAAGCGATGCACAATTGCACTTTAGAATTTGTGAACCACCTTCATCTGTGTCACTTGGTACCTTTAACAACTTCGTGGAATAAATAGGGTGGAGTCTTATTTGTCCTATTTTATGGATTAAAAAATCTATATATGATTATAGTCACTATTGTAATTTTTTTTTATTTCAGCATATTATGGGGGTACAGATGTTTAGGTTACGTATGTTGCCCTTACCCCCCGCCCCCAGTCCAAGTTTCAAACATGTCCATCCTTTGGGTAGTGTGCATTGCACTCTTTGTGTATGCAAATACCTGTCCCCTCCCCCTCCCCCCTGCCCAACGTCCAATAGATGTTATTCTTATATGTGCATTTATGTGTTGATCAGTTAATACCAGTTTGATGGTGAATATATGTGGTGCTTGTCTTTCCATTCTTAGGATACCTCACTTAGTAGAATGCGTTCCAGCTATTATAATTTATTTATATGGAAATCTCTAAGATATATTTTGAAATGGGGAGCGTTTTCATCTGCCTTGGACGAAGTGGAGAACAGATGGGTTGCTCCAGGAAGGATGCACCCAGCTAAGGGTCGCAGCACGCACACGCAGTGTGCTGAGTGTTTGGCCCTTTCCTGATTTTGGAGAAGAGGAAACTCAGTAGAAAGGATGGCTTTTCTAAGGATTCATACCAAGAGGGTGATAAATTTTGTACAAAATATATATTGGTGACAAGATGACCAGTAGGTCACCATCAGTTTGGTCTGTTGCCTAGTGTCTGTGACTCCCCTCTCTGACAAGTGGAAGTTCATCGAGGAAGTGCAGAGTGGGGTCATCATTGTGTGGGACAGATATCAGGAGGCTGCAGTCCCTAGTGATGTAGGTGTGGACTCCAGAAATAGCCCATGTCCTCTCAGGGGCCTGTGGGAAGAATTGGACATTACTGACTTTAGATACTCTACCAGATACCTACTGAACATAGTTTGTAAAAGCTGAGCCCCGTGCAGTTGGTCTAGAAACCAGGGGTCACTTTGGGGAAAGGGAGGAGAGGACCCAGATGAAGATCACATTGTGATCACATAGAGCCTGGGCCTCTTTGGACAGGTAAGTGCTGCTCTGTCCTGCTGGAGTGCCTCGGGAGGCAGTGGCCAGTGAGTCGTTCTCTGAGGCAGCAGTAGGGGAAGTGGGCAAGAGAGCTGGAGGTCTTGGGGAAGCGTGAGCAGTGGACAACCAACAACCTCTGCCCAGGGAAAGCAGCCGCGGGACCCTTGGCCTCTCCAGAAAGGAGAGTCCCCAAAAGTGCCCAGCTGAACAGGGTGGAAGGTTTGTTGACACCCTGAAATCTATTATCCCCCTCAGTCCTAAAGCAGAATGCTGGCCATTTGAATTCCTCTTGGGTGTTTCTGAGCACAGTGGCTTGTCGGGACTGTAGGAAGTGTGGAGGGGAAAGTGGGAAATGAGTGGTCCCTGTCCTTTATGGGCATAGCAGGCTTGGGAGCCCAGGCGAGGTACCTCTTGCAGCATAGGTTAGACGTCCAGAGGCATTACCATGTGAGCAGGTGCTCTAAGGGGCTGTAGATCAGGGAAAATGTGACATTTATCCAGCATTCCAAATGGAAGTAAGCCAAGAATCAAGATAGGAAGCCAGATGAGAGAGTGATGAAGGCATGAGTAGCCAACAAGAGAGGAGGCCACACACGGGAACTTTGGGGAGAGGAGCCTGGAGTAGTTCTGAGCCAACCTGCAGGCAGATGTGGGGCTTTTTATCTGCACATCTGGGAGCGTGCACGGGGCAGCTGCAAAGTGCACGGTGGGCTTGAGAAGGCGTTCCTAGCAGAAAGGTGTTTCAGACCCCCTCGGATGATGCCATTTGATGTATGCTCACATAGCCAGTGTCTTTGTGGGAGTGTATAGAACGTGTGGCCAGCGGCTAATACAGGATTGCAGGGAGAGGAGAAATGTAAGAAAAGTGGGGAATGTTTTTGTACTTGCATTCTCATGAGCCAAGAAATGTGAAGGGATTCCTCCTCTCCCAAGCGGTGGAGGATTCTCTCCTTTCTCTCTCATTTCCTCGCTCATCCTTGCTGGGAAACCACTTCATGTGCTTTATTATTTTACAATCATGGTGAAAGAAGCCCTTAAAATAAACTCTTTGCTTAAAAGCTTTGTGTGTTTCTGCAAACAATAATGCTTCGTAGACAGTGAGAGTTCAGAGTTTAAGAGACAAGAAAGTGGAGCCTTTTAATGCTCCCAGTGTGCAATAAACATGCTGGAATTTCAATGGATTCTAAAGGCGTAACAATAATAGCATTAAGGACATGCCAGGGCCTTTGATGTTATTGACAAAAAAGGGGGAGGTAGGGGCAAAGGAGCCCCTGTCATTTCTGTCATGAGCTTTTAAACTTTTGACCTCCAACCTTTTGTGTCAAAGAGCTTTTTCCATATGGGTGTTAGCAGCCGGCTCAAGTATCCTGAATTCACCAAAGCGGCAACATTTCCTTGGTGGGAAAGCCATTCAGAGTCTTGGAAAGGCCCCAGCGTGGGGTGTTACTCGCCATTGTCTGCCCTCCCAGCGGTGGTGGGTTGGGTGGGGTGGTGAGGTGCCCACATGAGGTTACTTGCTGCCCAGCAGGAAGCAGGCAGCCTGGCCTGGCTAGAAGTCGAACTTCAGAGTGCTCGGATTGGGCGCAGGGTGTGCAGGCGTCTGCTGGGTGTTAGCCCTGTGCGTGCTGTGAGCACGGGGGGCACATGGAAACCTGCACGGGGCCATACCTGTGGGTTCCCCTTGTTGCGACCATTGCTGGAGGCCCGTCAGGTAGATGGAGTGTTCCGCAGTGCCCAGGAGGGAGGGCTGGCCTGGACCACCACTGCCGCTGTGTGGCCTCAGTCTCCTTTCTTGTCTTTCCTTCCCTTATTCTCCTTTCCTATAACAGACATTTATTGAGTTCCTACTAGGAGTATGAGGGTAAGTGAGCCTCTGCCACCCTCACATCCCAGACAGCCTGGGAGGGGAGGAAGACAGTTCTGATCTGACAGTGTGTGTGCCAGGGACTGGCCCCGCCTTGCCGGGCAGGAGGGTGGAATACAGGAAATGCAGTGAAGTGTGCTCGTGCCCATGGCTTACGGCCAGTATCACTAACCATGTGCTTGTGTGAGGGAGAGCGCTGAGTGTGAACACACAGGCCCTCAGAGAGCCTCGAGTCTGCTGAGCAAGAGAGGTGGTGAGGACGTGATGCGGGTACAGATGGAGTTCCACAGGCTGTCCCTGTGGTCCCGGCTCACCTGACCTAGGGGAAGGGAGGAAGGAGCATGCGATCCCATGGAGCCTCTGGGAAGCTTGATGCACAGGTGGCATTTGCATTGAGTCTTGAAGAGAGGGTGAGACTTGGGTGAAAGGGAGTTGGTTCTCGGCAGCCTGAAGGACACTGGCTCTCGGATGGGGAAGTGTCCTGGACTGAGCTAGGTGGCTGGGGCCTGAATGTTACGCTGAAGAGCTTGGGCTAGAGCGGGCAGGCTGTCCTGGGCCATGACAGATCTGGGGAGAAGGGAGGGATGTGGTCCAGTCTGGGCTTTAGGGATATAGACGTGGGGTAAGAGAAGATAGAAAGCATGAACTCTGATACTGTCGTGTTAAGAAATAGAATGTCTAAAAGCCCTGGTTTTGGAGTAAAAAGACATCCAGTGCTACCACTGCTTCCCCATGTAATGATGGGGACCGGTCCTTAACTGTGTCCTCGTCTGTAAGAATGGGCATACAAATGGCACCTGCTTCTCAGGCTGCTTGGGCTGTAGGAAGAAGTAAATGAGGTGGGTCTAAAAGGCTTTGCACAGTGCCTGACATGTATTATTTAGTGAATTGCAACTTATGATTGCTTTTACTATTCTTATTAACGACTAATCATGGGGCAAGCTTTGGAAGACCTTTAGTTGTTGATTGACAGGAATTACAGATGGGGGTGGATGATGGAGATTCATGGGGCGAGGCAATAATCCTTGAGAACTTCTTGTCTGATTTTGAGCAAAATGAATGTGTCACATTCATTTCTTATGTTCTACAAAGTTGATAACCAGCACACTCTTAAGACACTGCTGGTATCCCAGGGACTTCGAAATATTTCTGGAAGTGGTCTTTGATGAGTAGCTCTTTGATGGCATCATTCTCCTCTGCAACTATGAAGACAAAGGTAACTCCCCCAACCGTCTGAGCCTCATCCCGGGCAATCTCCAGGTAGTCCTGGATTTGTGTTGCCTGAGAGCTCCTGGGGGTTACAGCTTCAGAGCAGCATTGAGAGTCCAGCCTGGGCTCCACAGTGGTGCCTGGATTCCCCCCTAATCCTCCACCCTGCAGGGAGGGATCATGTTTGAAGCGCCACGTCCAGCGTGCTCTGACATTGGAATAGAAAGGGCACCCAGCTTGCAGCACAGCCTTAGTTTTATGCAGCTATGGGTAGATCATTTAGCTTTTCTGAGCAGATCATGGAACTTTCCCTTATCAGTTCTCAGGATTGTCTTGATAATAGGCAATAAAGAGAAACAAAAGTTAGGGATATAATAATAAAGCTTTGAAATGCTGATTTTAGGGTTGTCAAGAGGGTTCCTTAAGGAGATATGTATACATTTTATAAAATGTACTGTGTTACTTTGCTTTCACATTCCACTACCTGCTTCTGCTAATTTTGCAACACTGAAAAAAATGTTTGAAAGCTCCTTTGTCAGTTGATTTATTTTGGATAGAATATAACTTCCAGACCTCACCTTTGTTGATTAGTTCGTGGTTTACTATCCAGGAGAACTTCAGAGTCCCCTGACTCCAAGGGTTCTGTAGTTAGATTTGAGATACCAAATACTTTTCGTGGAAACATTTCATCCTCTCCTTTCACTTCCTAAGCATTAAGAATTCCAACGTGTATTTTTGGAGTTATGGATTTCACTTTTGCATTGTGCTGTCCAAAAAATATATTCATTGATACAAGAATTTGTCACTAGTAACTAATTTCCATCTTCTAATCTCCAAGCTTATTTATCATCACTGAAAATACACCATTAGCATATTTCAAAGTAAATGGATTTGTCACTTTTAAGTGTAGTGATTCTTTGTATGTTTGCATGTGATTTCCCTTGGAGAGTTCTGCAGTTTAGATATGATGACTGTAAACCTTCTCTTATTTCTCTTTCTAGCCTTTTCCTCTGGTTAGTTTTTCTCTCTTATCCTGGCAGGAAAGCTGGGAACAACAGGAATATCATGGATCCATGTATGTGGGGTCACAGGCAAGACAGTCCTGGAGACTCTGGTTGAAGGGTGTGGCTGCTTGGCCGGTGGGACATGTGGTTCTTTTTCCGCCACTGGGCATCCAAGGGATGTGCTCTTTAGCTGAGAAACGCTCAGATTTGCTGACAAAAGAAATTAGAAGTGCCCAGAAAAGGGCGAGATCAATTGTTTATTCACTACCCAGGACACATTTGAGGTAGTAAAGGCAGAGGTTCCTTTTGTCAATTCACTTGCAGAGGGCCATTTGTCATTTTCTTGTGGAAAACACTTAATTATGTTTGGTAAGAAGCATGGCATGGATCCAACGGTTTTAAAAAAGGATGAATTTTGGCATGACCAGAGTGTGGTGGTGAGTAGCATTTAGGTCTACAATATTAACTATATGCCTATATACTTACACAAAAGATAATGATATAAAGCTTGCAATTTGAGTACGGAGGAATGTCCATGGAATTTTATACACCAGGAGTCAAGACTGTCTGGTAGCTTCCAGAAGTAAAAGCTTCTTGGGTTTTAGAAATGGCTTAGTTTTTGTTCATAATTAGCTTTCTGTGTAAATTTGTGTATGGTATACTTAACTTGTAAGATAATTTAAATTTGCAAGTGTTAAGGTCATTATTGCCATTATTTTCTAGATTTCTGGCAAATTTTATCCATTATCTTTTCTATCTCAGAATTTATCCACTTACAGATTTTACAAAGATTAGATATGTCTATTTATTGTTTAATTGTTAGTATGGACTGTAAAGATATTTTAAAGTCACACAAGTTGGTATTTAAGGAAAGTTTGCATTTTAAATAGTTTATGTACATAGTGTTATCACTTAAGCAATATGTATCCTAAAGAAAAAGTTGATGGGGAGTTTTTCTGAAATATGATAATTTCTGAAAATTACTTTATTGTGGTACATTGGCGCAGGGTTTGTCAAATTTTTTTCATAAAGGGCCAGATAGTAAATATTTTAGTTTTCGCTGGCCACGTGTTCTCTGTCTCAGCTAGTCAATTCTGCTTTTGTTGAAAGCAGCCATAAGGACTATGTAAGCAAATGAGCAAGGCAGTATTCCAGTAAAACCTTATTTACAGAAACTGGCCCATGGGCAGTAGTTGCAGAAGGCTCCTTCCATGGTGTAAAGTGATAAAATAATAGATTTTTTTTTTTTTTAAATGCAGGGCATTTCCAAGGTTTCTAGAGCTTACTAGAACCACAGTTTCTTTAAACTTGCATCCCATTACGGAGGGTCATATAAACAAGATGATCCATAATAATGACTCTGGAGGAGTTTCCAACTGCACATCATGCCTGTAAGACCAGAAAAAAATTCCCGACGCTCCATGAGGTGCTCCATGGGATGATGGCACAGGGATGCCCAGTCAGTCCACAGCTGGTCCTTAAGGGGTGGCACTCCTTAGATTGCACTCACAGTGGACCGTGAAGGGCCTCAGACCACCATCCTCCAGGCTCATTTCTCTACACCCTCCTTGTCAGGTATTCCCGGGGTGTCCCCAGAGGGGCCAGATCAGCTCCTTCCTGGCGCCATGTTGTCCAAAAGCAGGAATAGTAGGGATGTCCGACTCAGTGAGTCAGTCTGGGTCTTGGCATCGCACCAAATGGCAATGTCTCCCGTAGGCCACTGAGCCCTGGAAAAGGTCTTGCAGGCAGGAGGACGATGACTGGAGATGTCCCGAGCTGGGAGGAGACACCAGTGCACACAGGCTGCCTCTTCACCATCTTGTTGGAGTGGCTTCCTTGGCAGTGGGGTCTCACTCTCCCCCTTGAGACCTCTTATTTTGTAGAAGCTGGATGATTATTTTGATTTTAGCATAGTGGATGTTGCATTCTGGAACCCATATGTGGTCATAAGGCCATTTCTACTGATGCAGGTGATAGCATGAGCTTGAGAGGACTGGCCATCCCTGTGGGCGGGGCTCACCCTAGTGACAGGAAAGTCATCTCTAGCTCTGGTCTAGAGTAAATCCCAAGGCCAGTGTACTGACGACTTCAGTATTTAAATCAGCTGTGAGGACTTGTGCACTTGGCAGTTTACTTTTGCAGATCCCTCTTGTGCTGTTTCCCAGGCATGGAAAAAGTATCATTTGGTGAATTACTCCTTCAGGGCACTAACTGAGCTGACTTTGATCTCTCTTTTTTAATCTACAATTTTTGTATGTAAATTTCAAACCTTAAAAGACAGTTTCCCAGGATGGCCTCCAAGAGATCTTATAGCCTGAGGATACTAAAACTGTTTCTTGGGAGAAGGATGCAACTGAAGATAAATCTCCAAGCGTCTTTCTCGGTTATTCTCTGGCTACAGGTTTTATGATCAGCGCAGGCTGTTGTGAAGAGACCTAAAAATCAATGCCTCTCATTCCTAATGAGACCCTTAATGCCCAGTATGATGACGGCCAGCGTGAAACTGAATGCTGACAACTCTACCCAGCACAAATATTTTTACTGTGCATTTCAGTTGAAACACGTGTCAAGCCAATTACATATGTATGGGGTTTAAAGACTATTCCACTGGAGCCTCCGAGAGTACACACTCTTCAAATCTCTCTTTAGTATAAGAGGACTCAGGTACAATAGTCCAGCCTCTTGCAAGTCTGTAATAAATCATCTTTGCATCCATAAGCATGTACCGTCGGCTGCTCACCGCAGCTCCACAGACCCACCCCCACCTGGTAGAATTTTAATTCCCTCGGTAAAATTGATTCCACCAGTTCTGCACATTATTCTCCCTGTCTTCCATTTAGCCCGTTAGTTTGCTGACAGTAGAGTACACAGCACTTAGCAGCTGGTTTGTGGAACCATCAGTCAGGAAATTGTATGATAAATAGGAGGTAGCCAGGTTTAGTGGCACTTCCTTCTGCTTCAGCAGTTTTCGCGTGACTTTGGAGAAGTCATCATGCGGTGTTTTGTCAAGGGCCAGAGCAGGAGATGGCTGCGGTGCGGTAACTTATTACACATACACTTGAGCTATGATGCGCCACAGCTGCGCTGCTCACGTGTAAATAATAAACCGCGAGGTGGATCATTATGGTAGCTGCTGGCAACACGGGCCTGTTCTTGTCATGTGGGTTTTCTTGGACAGCTTTTTGGGCCCGTGATGGAATATGCCACTGATCCACATAGAAATGACAAACCAAGAGGCGAGCAAGGAAAGGACTCAACGTTGGAGGATTCAGGAGCATTTTTTGAGAATCGCGTTACGATTAATGTCATGTGATGCCACGTATATTAAAGGGCATGCTCATACTGCTTTTTATTCTTCATTTATCCTGTTAAGCTATGGTTAAGCATGTCTTGAATTGGAAGAGGAGGGGTGTTCCATTGTGTTTTCCCAGAAAGTGGCTTAAGAGGTGTGATTTCCACTAATAACCAACACAAAGTATAATTGTTCCCACAGACTTCAGCAGCCCAGGAAAAGTTATTTTAAATTTAATCAAGAGAGAGACATAGAAACAGTAAAACACTTAAACTAAAACCAGATGTCTTTGGTCAAATCAGATCACATCCATTAATTCTCTGTTCTTTATTTAAACCTAACTCCAGAATGCAGAATTCATAAATTTCCTTGGGACATAAATAAACTCTGTGTGCAAACAGTGTTACTAGATGCATCACATACTTGCAGTCGGAATTAACTTTTAAACTCACAAAACACTGTAGACTCAACTGTGAGAAATGACTGCTAAATGCCCCAATAATTGTGTTTTATATTTTTCTCTCAAATATTTTTGCAGTGCTTGGTCATTGTCTCTATCATTTTGAAAGAAGAAGAGAGGGTGAGTGAGAGAGAGTGAATTTAAATCCTGAAAGAATAATTTCTTGAAAATGAAAAGATGGCAGTGCCTTTTAAATGTCAGTGGTAGCCTGTAAGTTTCTCTTGGGGAAGAGATTTTTATTCTCCTCGGGTACACGCTTTTGATTTTGCAGGATTCACTGGTTGGTCTTCACCCCTGTGTACATAATCACCACCACTTCATTATATAATACTCATATAAAAGATAATGACTGTTATTTCCCAGACCTATGAGGTATATATGAAATGTGGAATAAATTCACACATCTTGAGCCCTGTGTGTATGAAAAATGTGGGTTTGTACTTTGTCATAATTCATAGTTGCACCCACATAGAGAAAACCAGATGCAGTTAACACCCGCTTACCTGGTGGAGAGAATTTAATCACACAGAACACAACCAAGAGCCAAGAAGTAAAGAGGTAAAAATATCTTCCATCTCTGACAGTCATGGTTGTCACAATGTCCCTCGAAACAGCCATATGTACCTGTGCATGTGAGAAGCCCTCAGGAAGTGGGTCAGAGTTTATGAATACTTGATTCACACACAGTTCTAGCAAGTTTGTTTTTCTGAATTCCAAGAGCGGGTTATGTGTGTTAAGTAGGAGGTCTACAGGAGGCAAGGGTGTTTGCATCAGCCCGGGAGCCGGAAGGAGTGGAAGAGAAAGAGAAGCCACCCCCGTGTTTGACCCTCTTTACCTGGATTTTCCTCTCATTTGGGTTTGTTTCAAAATTTAAAATCAGGGAAAATTCACTAGTATGTGTCAGACTTTCAAGCTAGTGAAAATAGCTTGATGTTATATTTTTAGGAAGGATGAAAAATTTTCATCAAAGGTGGTTGAATAGAATGTTTTGGCTCTCCAGAGGGTGGCTTTTAATTGTCAGGAGTAGTGAGTTATGTGCACCAATGAATTTGCCAACATTGCTGGATAAATGTTGAACTTAAACTCTCAAACTTAGCAAATCAACTGTTAATATTTGCATGATGAAGAACTAATTTCTGATAAGAGGTGAAATATCATTGATTTTTTTGGTATAGACTTTATAAAATGTACAAAGTGCGATAAATGATGAGATTGTAAGTATATCCCTCATCTTGAATTCCTGGCATTATTGTATATCATGATATCACAGTGACAATGATATGACAATGCCAAAACCATTCCTCCCCTCTTTCTATATCACCAATCCCTCCCTACCGAATCTTACAAGTAGAAAATACACAGAGTAATTGACATTTTTAGTGCAATAATCCTCTTGGAAGTTTTCTAGATTCTAGACCTGGTGGTTAACTGATAGAATTACAGTTTTGAGTCAGAATTACAGTTTCGAGTCCTTCCCTGGTGGATCACAGGGTTTCTATCAATGTCATGCTTATAGTTTTCACTCCATAACCACCATCTTAGATTCTCAAAGGAAGGCAGCGAGGGCAAAACAAGGGAAGTAATGTATTATAATTTTTAAAGTATCTTTTTTGTGCTTATATTGTGATAGATGCTTGTTGAAGGAAATTTGGAAAATGAGATATGTGTAGGGAAGGAAATCAAAACTCCTTGAATTCAACATACACACATGTAATAACCATCCACTTCCATTTAGGAAAATTGACAGATGGGGGGCAGTGTTACTGACCTCGGGGGGTGCAGTGCACATCCTAGGCTGTGTGTTCTTGGCACAGCTCCAGGCCCCCGGAGAGGTTCTGTGCCTTCTTCCAGGGTCGCTCAGAACCTGTTCACAGCGGGGGCCTCATTCAGAGTTGCCTTTAGAACCTGCTAACCTCAGTGCAAAATCTTCAGACTTTGGGAAGTAACTCTAAGTCATTCTGAGGCTTATTTGGTGTACATACCAATTCCCACATGTTGGCTCTGGGCAGGCTCCCAGGGGGACCAGGTGTGGACAGGTAATATTTGAAGAGCACATCCCAGCACGTTTGCTATAATACCAGTATCATAGCCGTGGAGTCGAACCCCCAGGCTCTGGGCTCTTCTTTTGCTTCTTGAAACTTGGGAAAAACTCGAGTGCAGGTACAAAGTAGCAGTCCTGCTTCTAATTATAAAATCTGATAAAACTCTCTTCAGTGTTTACAGTGAATCACTATTTTTTTTTTTATAAAAGTTTATTTTTAAATGTGCAAGAGACAACGGGTATAAGTTACCAGGAGTAAATGTGGGTAGAGGAGCTGTTGTAAGGACGGGCACACACACACAGGAACCCTGTATAGTGTACTTGAGGAAGGGCAGGAGGGGGAGGGGGGCTGGGTCCAAGGTGAGTGTTAAGGCTACCTTGGCAGCAATTCCCCGAGCTTGGCTCCACATGTCCCTCTGTGAGTCTCAGTGGGCCTGCCCATCTCTTCCTGCCAGCCTGTACAGTAGTTCTCTGGCCAGTGTACAGATTTGCTGCCTTTGTGTTGGGACTATGGAGGCCTAACTTGGGCCAAGGAGGAGGGGAATGTGCATTGAAATTTTTTTAAAAAGTGTGTATGGGCCGGGCGCCGTGGCTCACACCTATAATCCTAGCTCTCTGGGAGGCCGAGGCGGGCGGATTGTTTGAGCTCAGGAGTTCGAAACCAGCCTGAGCAAGAGCGAGACCCCGTCTCTACTAAAAATAGAAAGAAATTAATTGGACAACTGAAAATATATAGAAAAATTAGCCGGGCATGGTGGCGCATGCCTGTAGTCCCAGCTACTTGGGAGGCTGAGGCAGGAGGATCGCTTGAGCCCAGGAGTTTGAGGTTGCTGTGAGCTAGGCTGACGCCACGGCACTAACTCTAGCCCGGGCAAAAGAGTGAGACTCTGTCTCAAAAAAAAAAAAAAAAAAAAAAAAAGTGTGTATGCGTATATATACATGTGTGTGTGTGTATGTATCAGCCATGGGTTCTAGCAGATCCTTTTAAAGGGACACCCTTAAAAACCTAATGGACATGGGAGAAATGAAGCTAGTATTTATATTACAATGTCTTTGTCTAATATTTACTTGTCAATATAATTTTTTTTTTCTTCAAATAAGTGTGTTGCAGTGGGTTCCTCTGGGTTTTGTGGCTCCTTCAGCCCTTCTCCTCTGACGGGCCCTTCTTCCAGGGTAGGGAGCCTGTGTCTTTCCTCTGTTTCTTGCTCTCCTGTCTGGGTTTTGGTTGCAGTCATGGGCTCTACTCTCTCAGGTGGGTACAGGCATTCTTCACTCAGCCGTACTTGTGCAGCACCTCACAGAGCCCCGCAGTCAGTAGGTTCAGTGTAAGCAGTGAAGGTAGGATAGCGGTGTTGCTTCACGAGTCGGAATGCTGTTTCCAGGTGTTCGTTTGATCCAGGTCGGACTGCTTTTCTTTTTCAGACCCTCCACATCTTTTCCCTGCCTTCCACCCTCCTGTTCCCATTGATGCAAGACATCATGAGGGCCGGTACCATTATGATCCGTCTCCTATTCCTCCACTGCACGTGTAAGTATTAAAACTTCACCCCTTAATGAAATGCAACAAAATCCTGGTTTGTACTGTCTCAGGGCTTTTGTAAATGGCATGTCTGCTGGGCTTTGAAGATGTGATAGAAGTAAAAGATTTACTTTTGAAATACAGCAAGCCTGTCTGTTCCCGGATTCACTGAAACAAATCCCTGCTGCTTCCTGAGGAATGCCTGTCACACTAGGTAGCTGGCAAGTATTTCCTATATGTTTTGCGAACATGTGTTCTGTGGGCTGTAAACACAAAATTAAAAAGTAAGAGCCTAATGGGAAGCTACCACTCAGAATGTGTATATGGTCAATATGAGGTTAGAATTTTTTTATGCTAAAATTTCTGTTACATCAAAGTCCTGTCTTGGGGATCACGATGAATTGTAATGAAATTTTCATGGTAAATTTTCATAACCCCCTTGGTACGTACACCAACAGTCACTTGATTGATGGTAATGTCACCCAAACAAAATGGCAAATGTGATCAAGGACGTGGTTTACACAAAGATAAAAGCAAAGAATAGTGGTGTTAACATACATTAGGAAAGTAAAGAGAAATTTTGGTGGAAATAAATATCATCTTACTTAGTTTGGAGGGAATAAGGGAGGGCGGACTCAGAAACTATAAAGCAGTATTGTTTTGCAGGAGTGTCCAGAGAATGGTCATGTACTATAATAATTGGAGCCACTCTTTGGGAAGGGCTGCCCCTTGCTAACGGCCTCGATGTATATGTTTAGTCATATCTAATAATCACCCTTCGTTCTGAGACAGTAAAGTTAGAAAAGCACAAATAATACTTTGAAGAATAATGCTGGTTATTTAGATGGTAGATTGCATCTCCATGGCTATTAGTTACAGCTGTGTAATTACATATTATGCCAAAGAAAAATGAAGTTGTTTTAAAACAAGTCCTCCTCTGTGAACAGAATTAATTGATATTAACAATCCTAACTACATGCCCAAGTACACATATAATATTTTACCAACAGTTTTTTGGATCCATCTCCCATTACTGAATTGTAATTTCAGAGCAGATTTGCCTGGAGGAAAGTAATAAATCTGTGTTGCAGACTTCTCTAAGCATTAAAGGAGAAGTGGGTATTTATAGAGGGAGAATGCAGAAACTTGTGACTTATTCTTTGACTTTTCACTGGAACACAAGTAAGCATTTATGGGGTTCTGAAGCCTGCTAAAAATACACTCAAATAAAACCAAGAGGCCAATTTAAAATTCCCTATACAAAGGGAAGGAAATTCCAGATTCAGTCTGAACATGACATGTACTTCACCCTGTTATACAGAGGTTTTATGGCACAGATGGGACTGCGTGGCTCTCAGATGAGGATTTGCTCCATGGTACAGAGGATGCAGGGGCCACATAGGCCTTGGAGACATGGATGGCTAATTCCTCCCAGACTTTGAGTCCCTGTGATGTGGGAATTTAAATCAGATTTTCTGTGGAATTTTGGAGTTCTTCACCCTTTCAAAAATTGTGTTCTAGAGAAATTTTTAAAAATGACTTTATATGATAGACTGAACTGTCTTCTCTGGATTCATTATAGTTTGCCCTGTAATAAAATTTAAATATGAATTTATCAATAAAAATCCCAAGTCTTGGTTCTTCGGCAGACCATAATAACAGCAAACCCTGATGTAGCTGCTACTAAGAGTTCTAGGCCCTGTTTGCTGTACCTGCACTGGCTTGTAGTGCTAACACCCATCAAGATAAGGCAAGTCAGGTCTGGAGAATCCTGGCAGGTAGGGCGGGTGGCAGGGAACTACATTTCAGGTGTTACTGTTGAGCTGGGATTTGTATGGATTTTAGTACTTCCTGCTTTTTCAGTCAAGCTTTAGGATACTTTAACGGCAACTGACTAAATTGTTCTCTAGCGTCCTAAATGTATGGTTACCAAAGATTCGTAATGTGAGGCTGGTCAATAATCCTAAGCCTTGAAAGAGATGTCTTGGAAGGTTCTGAGAGGGAAAAACAGGTCTTTGGCCTCCTGGGGATGTGAGGTGCATCCTAGCAGGGTCCTGGGTGGACACTAAACTTAGGAAGTGGGCTTGGCTCCGGGAAGGCAGGGGAAGTGCCACCTCTGTGCCGTTATAACATGACATTCTCTCTGCATTGCCCTCAGTGGCCTTCCCTCTCTGCATGGCGAACTCCTGCTTATATTTATTCTCAAGGCTTCATTCAAGTGTCCCCTTTGCTGGCTGTCCCAAAGGCTGTTTCTGTAGCACCTTTCTGGTACTTTTATTGTAGTGCTTTTATCTCTTGCTTGGTAATTTTTTGTTAGCGGTCACTGCCCCCTGCTAGTTTTGTGGGTATCACCCATCACTTGGCCAGGCGCTTTGCTGGGATACTCACTGTCAGTCCAGTCTGGGAGACGGTGCAGGAGCAGTCAGAGATCTCGAATTCCTGGTCCTGCCTTGCCACTCATTTGTGCTGTCAACTCTGGCAACTTCCCTTGCATGTGTCGCATGTATTGGTTTTATTACGTGGAAATGAAGCTCTCTGCCTTACCCAACTCTTCAAATTGCAGGTAGAGTTCAATGAAATAATGTTCATTTTCAGGGTGCCCTGAAAAGCTAGAGCTCTAAACAAATGCTGAAGATTAGCATTTGAGGCAGTTGGCGGCATGAAAAACCCTGGGAGTTTCTGTTCTGGCCTTGTTCAGTTATGAGTCCCTGGGTTGCTTTTGCACCTTCTGAGCTGTGATAAGTAGATGCCTGCAATCCTCTTGGAAGTGGAGGGTAATCTAGGCAAATATGGCTCTGTTACGGAAATCTTAAAAGCACATCTTTGCTTAGGCGTAAAGCGATAACCTGGAAAAAATAAAATGATTTCATCTAGAACTTGAATTCCAAAATGCTTGCTATGTAATTGTCTTATAAAAAAAAAAGAGAGATCAGGTGTGCTTATGAAGTTTTTAGAATAAATATTTTTAATTATAAGACGACAAAATTTGGGGATATTCTCATTATTTTGTACACACAATTGTTCTTCTGGTGCCAACTTTAAAAATTAAATTGCAAGTCTCTTAAAAACAAGGATTTGTATTGATGGAAATGCCGACAGATCTCCATTTAGAAGGAGGGCAGGCACTACGATAATTATGCTATCATATCCGATCATTAAGGATTCTATTGAAAGAGGTTTATAAATTGCTCCTCTTTTTAGATAAACCACCCTATATTAAGGCATCAACGATATGGTGCAGAATTAAATTAAAATCTCGTAAAATGAAATATGTTCTGTATTAGCTGTTTGACACTTAATTTGCCTCTGAATGAGTAGAGGAAATCACAAATTAACCTGCCTTTGTTTTTCCAACCATGGCTTATTGGGTGTTAGAACAACTGCAATTACAGTCTAATAATAACCACTAAGCCTCATAAATATGTACGGAAATACGTCAGTTTGTGTTAAAGAACCCAGTTTGTTAAATGGAATGCCTTTAGTGTACCCGGCTTACTCTCATAGTGTTGCCCAGTTTATGGTTAGGCAGTGTAGGTACAGTATAGAAACTTAAATTGATTCAAATACAGAACTGGAAATAATGTTAGAATTTATTAGTATTTCCTTTCTTAACTCAAAATCATGAATTTAGATCAAGAACTTATAAGTAGGACATGGAATGTAAGTATCACCTTTCCCTGAGTTGTCATGTAAAGGTTGTCTTATAAAATGTGTGATTCTTGCATTGTGGTTAATTCAAGTAGTTTGAAAATTAAGAAACACTGGATATGAGGAATCTTCCCTCTTCTTCCGAAAGTTATCCTCCAGTGAATTCACCAGGACTTATACCCAATAGATAATTGGAGTGCCTCTCTCCCTCCCTCCCTCCCTCCCTC
>NW_012150186.1:602587-612729 GCF_000956105.1 Propithecus coquereli
TTTTTTTTTTTTTTTTAGTGTTACAGCTCATTTCTTTTTAAAAGTAGACATGGTATATTTGTGGAAACCCAAATCATAAAGTAGCTTTAAATTCCAATTTGATTGCATTCATTCTGTAATTTTGCTTGGGAGGAAAAAAAAATCTATCCTTTGCATACAACCTTTCTGAGCCAGTTTTCTCATTTATTGACCAATATAAAATGAAGTTCAGACTGTCCCTTTGCTTCATACTGAGATCTGCAGTTCATTTTGCAAAGCAGGGTCCTCAGTCATTAATGCATTACCATAACTCATGCCCCACAGATCTTCTTGCCAATTGATCTGAGAGTTGCCTTTCCTCATGCCGTGAATGTAAACCAGTACTGCACCCCAAGCTGCATCCCAGGCCAGCTCACATAGAGGCTGTTGCATTTCACCATCCACTTTACTAACTCATTTTAGAAAACCAGCTTCGTCTTTTCTGTCTTGGAAAAAGTGAGCACTCATGTTCTGTTCTACTCAACAGCTCCTTTTTCTCTTCGTTGAGTCAATGTAGCTCATCCCAGGGCTGCCTGACTCTCTGGAATCATTCCACCTGAGTAAGACAAGCTGTTCTTCCCACGATAAGTGGGCCACCTCCCTTCACTTCTGAGAGAGGACTCAGTACACAGATCATTAATATTTGCCGTGAAATGGAGTACACTGGAAATAAGTAAGCCTTCAGCCCCGTGATTAGGACTGCCATTTAGGGATGAGAACAGGGAGGTGAGTGACACATTTGGAGTGTGAATAAATCCATTTCTTCCTAGAGAGAGAAAGCTGTAAGAAAAGATGCCTCATTATGGTAAAAGCTTAGAGAAAGAAATAGTAAGTAGATGACCAGACTAATACTGAGTTCCCCTCCCCCCCTTCCTGAATTCAGCACCATGCTCATGCACTGTTTATTCAGAAACAGCCTTCAGCCTAACCACTCTCTTAAAACTCTATGATGGGCCCTTATGCGGAATAGTGATTTCTTTCCTTTCATTCTCAGGGAAGCCTCCGGTAAAATATGGAGATTTAGTAAAATCTCGTGTCTTAGTCCATTTGGCTTTTTTGTAAAGGAATGCCCGAGGCTGGGTAATTTATAAAGAAAAGAAGTTTGTTTGGCTCCTGGTTCTGCAGGCTGTACAACAAGCAGGGCAGAAGACGGGGACAAGCATCACATGGCAAAAGGAAGGAAGCGAGAGAGAGAGAGAGAGAGAGAGAGAGAGAGAGAGAGAAGGGAGGTGCCGGGCCCTTTTTATCAGTCATTTCTCATGGGAACTAACAGAGGGCGAACTCACTTAGAATCATGAGGATGGCACCAACCCATTCATGAGGGATCTACCTTCATGACCCAAACACCCCCCCATTAGGGCCCACCTCCAACATTGGGGATCAGAGTGCAAAATAAGATTTGGAGGGGACAAATATCCACGCTATTGCGCCTTGTGATTATGTTCGGGGACATAACTAGTTAGGAATATCTTAATAGTATGATTTAAAATTAACAAAGGAAAGGTTTTTTTTCTCCTCCAGTGTTTGTCCTCTGCCATAAACATTATTAAGGCTAGTAAAGTGTAATGACATCTCAAATTATATCTCATATATAGCTAACAGTAACATACTGCCCAACCCACCCAAAAAACAAAAAGGAAAAATATGAACTAGATTATAATTGCACGTCTTAGGGTAAAGACTGTCTTTACATGTGCTGGGCTGAGTCCATGCTTTACACACGGTAGCTCCTAAATAAATATTACTTCTAATGATAATAATGGGCCATTGTTTGTTAGGTCACTGCTATTATCATCATTTTTCTTTTGTTTTTGTTTGAGTGTGTCACCTCATGCCAACAGGCTAGGACTCAAAAAACAAAAACCAGTTACTATTAATACTTTTAATAGAACACTGCTGACCAGGCACCATTTTAAAGAGTTTACATGATTATCTCCTATAATAGTTACAACCACCCTGTGATGGAGTTGTTGTTATTATTGGCCTCATTTTAAAGATACGGAAACCTTGGCACAGAGAAGTTAACATAGCTTACAAGCCTGTCCCGTTTTTTTTAAGCCAGGTGTCAGATTTTACACTCCTTGCTCTGGACTTTCAGGTTTTGTTAATGAAAATGAAGACCATAGACTTTGCCGCCATTGTGCTGGACGAGCACAACTAATTCTAACAACACCTGCTAGAAAGTTTTTAGTGTCACCGGCTGTCGTTGTCTTTTGCCAATTTCTAAGGTTAAATAAGGCAGTGTGGAGAAGAGCCTTCAGGCCTTTTGACCTAATATGCCTGTCTATAGCCAAAAAATTTGGACATTTATCAGTGATTGCTGCTGTAGAACTTATGACACTAAACAACAGGACAGTTTACGTATTCAGCCACAAAGAGTGGTGTGGTAAATTGTGATTCATCTACAGGTTGGAATGTTGAACAATACTTAACAATCACATCTGAGAAGACTGTATTGAAACATAGGTAAATAATGATTAGTGAGTATAGTGGTATACCCCATAGGATATAAGCCATGTTTGACTAGATCACAATGTGTATGTGCCTGGAGCCTTCTTCCTTCAGACAGCTGTGACTTGCTCCCTCACTTCCTGCATTTCCTTGCTCAGTGTCCTCTTATCAGAGAGGTATTTGATGAAGAAACCAATAGCAAACAAATTGGATTAGCGAATAATAGCCTGTGGGCCAGATACATCCCACAGCCTGTTTTTTGTCAATAAAGTTTTATTGGAACACAATGAAACCCCTTGTTTAGTATTGTCTATAGCAGCTTTAGCAATACAAGGGCAGAGTTGAGTAACTGTGAGAGAGAGAATATGACCTGAAAAGCGTAAAAGATAAAATTTGCCGACCCGTCATCCAGAATGACCCCCACCGCACCACCTTACTCTTTGCTCCTTTCTCTGCTTTCTTTTTAAAAAGCAATGCTACGCATCATGTTTCTTACTTTCTTGCATTTCTGCTGCTATTCCCCACGCCTTTCACTGTATATCATGTCAGTTCAAAAAATAAGTCTTGTTGTTTGGTTATCATTTCTCATGATTAACAGAAAAAATTTAAAGCCTGCCTAACTTTTCAAGAACTACCTTAGACCACCTATATGCATAGTTCCTTCATAGTAGTTATCAAAATGTGGTTGAGTTTCAATGCCTAAACTTTAAAAATTTTGGTGAGCTGGCAGCATGAATCCAAACGAACCAATATACACTTTACTTTGCGTTAAGAACCAAACACGAAACAAGTAAGTTGTGCTCAAGGGGCATAATGCTCATTTCTGTTTTGCAGCATTTCTAATAACTGAAATATTGAATTCGGTCCTCAGTTGCAGAGAAATCAGGCCCTAATTATAGTGCATATTCAGAGTCTGAGCGCCAGCTTCTTGGATAAAATTCCTGTGTTCTTTGTGCTGCGCTCAGCAGCACGGTCCGGGAGCAGATATTGACTGAGGTATTCACGTTCACTGAACCGGAAGCCACCGACTCTATAGAGGCTGCTGTCAAACCTGTTGCGGGGGCCTGGGAGGTACTGGGCTGTAACAGACTTTTTTCTTTGAGTACAATGCTTCCACTCATGTTAAGCCTAGCTTCAAAGAAAACAGAAATTTACTGCCATCGTTTTATTTATTTTGCAAAATATGCGTTTAAGAAAATTGAACTTTAACAGAATTTGTCCCAACCAGAAGACACTTTGAGGTTAGTTTTATGTGATGAATCCTGTCCAAACCAAAGCTTCCTGCAGCTCTTCCTATGTGGCCATCTCTCCCTCACTTAGGTAACAGAACCCACTTTTTTTCAGCTAAACAAAGACATGCCATTTCCTATAGCCACACTGCAAGCTAAGTTCATTTCAGACCTTTCCCCAGGGGAACAAAGGCTGATGACACCAGGCTGCCTGTCATTCATTCTTATTATTGTTGCATCCTCATCCCTGCCTCCAGGGAAATTCATATAGCAAAAAAATAAAATGTTAGCAGATATGTTTCCAGGAAACAGCTTGCTAACTTTTTGAATACTAAGTAACAAATTAGCTAGATATTTGCATCTTCAGTGACCCAAGCAAACTAAGCACACTCTTAAAAGGTAATAGGAGACAGGTCGATTTTGAAACTCATACACCAAGTCCTAAGTAAGGTTAGGGATGTTTTTGCATTAGATAGCTATAATGAAAGAAATTTTTCATCCCTGCAAGGTCTGAGGGGGAAAAAATTTGGGGGGAAAAAAAAACCTTGGCCATTGTTTAGTTTTGATGGAATCTTTGTAAAAGACAGAACAGAACAGTAATGGGTGTTGTTATATTGCAGTTCAGTTAAAATTAACAAGTTAAATGGCTTACTGGTTCTGGTTTACCTCCTGCACTGACCTAGCTGAATTGGTGACATTGCATCAATTTTTATTACTCTGGTCTTGAAAAACATCAAGTGCAATGCTGGACCCATACTCTGTGGCTCTACCTCTTTCGCTTGGAGAAAAGAATGCAGGGAGAATGGTAGGAGTGCCAGGAACTGCCTCAGAGAGCATGAGAGTGCATTTCCAGTAAAGAAAACAGTGAAGGTCTGGAACCTAAAGCCGTAGGTTTTCTCAAATCCCATCACCTAATATTCTGGGTTATGCAGCATCTCACATGTTTATAAGTGATAGAATTTTAAAACTTTCTTATTCAACTACAAGGAGGTTACAGATTCACTAAAACGAAGTTCTCAGTTGAGTATGTTGCAGGAAACAGAAGCTTAGCCCCAAAATCTAAAAATCTGAACTAATGCCAAAGTAAGTTGTAGGTAGAGTTACCCTTGAAGTCATTCTCTTTTTTTTTCTTAAGGCTTTTTTTTTTTTTAAGGTTCCCCTGTGAAGGGTCCCTCTCTGCTAAGCAGCACCTATAAATTGTTCCTAAGGAGCCTTGTGCTTACCTTGGCCCCAGTCACACGGAGGTAGCAAGTGCTCTGTCTAAGGAAGTTATGTCAGTGCATTAAATGATCCCCCCGGGTCTGACAAGATTAACGTCTGTCTCTCACTACCTGGGAATCAGTACTGCTAAACAGGAGAATCACCAGTACTCTTCTAAATGCGTTCAGATCCAAATATTGCCAAGCTCCTCATAAGTGAATAGCATGTCTATCATAGGAGGGGGATGAGGGAGAGGGATACACTAGCAGTTAAATGATTTGCCTCATTTGCACAACAAATCACCAAAACCATGGTGCTTGAATATGATTTTTATTTTTAAGACAGCATCTAAAGAAAGCACTGCCAGCTTACTGAAATGCTTCTTGCCTCTAATCAACTAATCTCTGGCTCTCCCGTAGAACAAAATCCCCATATTTCTAGCCCTCATTGTTTTCAACATACACTACTGTGCACACTAGCAAAAGTTTTCAGAAACAAAGTTAAAATTTTAAGTCAGTAACAAAGGTAATCAGACCTCTAAAGGGGGCTCTGATTTTTCATATCTGATTTTCCAGGGATATAACAGATGAATAGTAGAATTCTGTTGGATTATATTAATACTTACATTACTTACCACGTTAGATTCATTGACAGCAAGCATTTATGTTATGTGCATGTGCCCACTTCTCTCCATTGCTCTGTGGTGATCCAAGCCTGTCCTGGGATTAGTCAGGAAACGACTGCAGAGTCTTCTATCTTAGAGGAGGTGGTCAAAGGGGGGGAAAGAAGGTCAGCCTAAAGTATTAGTCTTGCTTTAATAATCAAAGTCATTCAGGTCTGCAGCGATACGTGTAGTCATTGGATTGAGGGACGACTAGTCCACGTCAAGATTCCACTGGAAATAGGAGAATTGTGGGGCTGGAGCTGCACGCAGACGTGTATCCTCCTTCAGAAAGCTGCCCGGGGGCCCCAGGGAGCGACTCTCTCCCTGTCGAATAGTTACACTGTCATGGATGTCATATACTGTTTGAGGGAGAGTTTTCCAAGTGTGAGTCCTTGAGCATTTCGTGTGTCTCTTCATTCTCTGGAGTGTGGGTAGCGGGCTGTGGGGATCTGACCCAGGTGGTTCTCACACTTGCAGAGGCCTTCCCGTGAGCCGATGAGCACTCCCAGGATGCACTGCAACCAGATTTAATTTGTCTTAACCTCCCCCACTCTTCCCCATCTTTTCAGCCCCGGCAAACATAAGACTTTTTAGTTATTTGGGTTACTCTTGGTTGCTGCTTCTGTGTTAGTTGGGAGGAGGGAGTGGAATTGGAAGTTGGGAGTTGCTGGGAGTTGTGGAAGTTGAGTTGGAAGGAGTGAAAAGTAGAATCCACCCCCTTCCCCCAGTGTATTGGAGAGAAACATCCTTCCTTGGTCTGTTTGCTTTGCAAGGGTGCTCTTTGATGAGGTCTTTGTCCTAGGCACCCACTGAAGTCTCAGTGTACTCAAGCTTTAGAAAAGCCTATTGGCCCTTCTTTGTTTTCTTTGTTGAACTGTTTATTTTGCTTTCTTCCCACGAGGTTCCCTGGCCTTGCTCTGACAACGCTTTTCTGCATGAATTACATTCCTCGGAGCCACAAGTCTCCTAATTCTTCCAGTCCATTTGATTCCGGCCTGTGTGATTAGTCCATGGCTTCGATCTGCCGTGGGTCCTTGCCAGGCAGAGTGCTTGCTAAGTGCCCCTAACGTGGAGACCTAAAGACATTTTTTAACCTCATTAGTGAGCAGAGTAGTGCTTCATTCCAGTTTAATAACATGGCTACTCTTGAATCATTACTAGCTTTAAAATCAGTGAAGGAGGCTACTAAGTCATTTGGTTTCCTTTCAGTGTGAATAAAGCTATTGAAGGAGGGTAGTTTAGGTTATTATACTCATGCCCAATTTAGTAACATAAACCATCCTGTGTAGGGTGAGAGGGAGCTCCATTACCTTTCTAAAGAATTTCATAATCATTTGCACAAAATGCAATGCCATCTGTATAGAAATAATGAACAATAAAAATGAAAATTATTCAAATATCTTAGTCATCTATATAAAATGATATGTTTTCATATGCATGTGTTTTATTTTCTGAAGTATGGTTTATGATGTTCAGAGATGAACAATTGACAAACTTATGAATTGTGGTTTTTTTTAACCTCCTCTATTAATATTTTATTCTTTAATGCATTATATCCTCATCCTGTTGATAAAACATTGTGATACAGCTCAACAAAATTCAGCTGTCTAAAGAGAAAAATTCTGTAAGGGGTTCATTCAGCTGTTTTTGCCTTTTTTTTTCTGTGTGTGAGAATCTTGACTCTGACAAGCGGGTGAGGCACATTGTAGCCAGCCAGGAGTCTGCATTTATCGATAGTGTACCTGGGAGTAGTTTTAATTTGGGGCTTCTAAAAAGACGACCAAAAAGTTCCTCAGAAATGATTAACACACAATCTGTGGTGAAAATTATACAGTATAAATTCCTATTTTTTTACGAGACAGAGTCTTGCACTGACTAGAGTATAGTGGTGCAATCATAGCTCACTGGAGCCTCGAACTCCTGTGCTCAAGCGATCCTCCTGCTTCAGCCTCCTGAGTATCTAGGACTGCAGGTGCACACCAGCATGCCTGGCTAATTTTTTTTATTTTTTTTGTAGAGACAGGGTCTTGCCTTATTGCCCAGGCTGGTCTTGAACTCTTGGTCTCAAGCAATCCTCCTGCCTCAGCCTCCCAAAGTGCTAGGATTACAAGTGTGAGCCACTGGGCCTGCAATAAATTCCTATTTTTACGTGGAAGATCTTCCTTAAAGAACTGGGGCAGTCCCACACAATGTGAACAGAGCACAATTTTGGTTTCATTGGTATCTTCTTCTTTTCTTGCTGGGCCTGGCTTGAACTGGGCTCTTGTGATCTGATCTTTTTGAGCCCCCAAAGTGGCTGTGTATTGCAGGGGCACAGACCTGGTAAGGGTCTCTCTGCCAGTGCTCCCTTTGGCAAATAAACACATTCCCTGTGCAGGGTCAAGGTTCATCTTCACACAGGGAAGACTTATCAGGAAGATGGGAATTAAACCTCTTTTGGCTAGAAGAGGCACGTCCTGCTTGAAGTGGGCTCTGAAAACAGATCCCCCAGTGATCTGAAACATAGCTGCCATAATACTTCCTGTGTAACACAATTAAACATCCCTCCTGAGTGGGGCTGGATTACAGCCTTGCTGAGTAATAACCTCTGAGCACACCCCCTCCCCACCCAATATCATGTTGGTTACACTAGCCCGTGATAATACTATTTGCTTGGATTTCAAAGTGTAATTCCAGAAAATTCAAACATGGTGCTATCCACACATTGCTTTTGATAATCTTCTTAAAACCAGTTAATCAGCTCTTTTCATAATAAACGTGGGTCTCGTTAAGTTTCCTTTTCTCAGTTCTGCCACAAGTTAACTGCATCCTTGAACACTTCCCTTGATCTCTGTGGGCCTCGTTTTCATGTGTGAAATAAAGTAGTTGATTAAATAATCTTCAAGATCCCTTCTAGTTTTTAACATCTCATGGTTATGGAAAAGTTTAGATTTGTTCATTGTTTTTTTACTCGTGTGTGGACACTTAGGGGATTTTATGAAAACACTGCGGCCCTTACACTGGCAGGCTCATGTGCCATTTCTGTTTTTTTCCTAAGCCATACACTTTCTTACCTGCTCTTTCCTCACAGAAGATCTGCTGAGAGAGTCTTGCCCAAATGCTGGTCACACCTCCCCCGTTATTCCTTGTACTCTCTGAGCAACACTTTATGGGTACCTCAGCCACCGGGCATAGACCCACCACATGTATGCTTTGAATGTCATTCTAAATAGGTTCCCTTTGGAATGAAAGGTCACTAGAAAACCATCCCATCCTGTTCTATTAAAAGCCTCAATAATGTCAAAATGTAAGTGTATTCAAGCATACATGCACATACTTATACTTGGCTTGGAATAGTTTTCTATTTGTGTTTAAAAACACAGACTTTGAACCATAGACTGGGTTTGAATCCTGCTCAGATACTTACTGTCCTATTGCTTAATCTCTCCTCGCCTAGTTTCATATTTCAATCCCACTTTATATCAAAGATTCGATGAAGGGGTGTGTGTGTGTGCGTGTATGTGTGTGTGTGCGTGCGTGCGTGCGTGCGTGTGTGTGTGTGTGTGTGTGTATCACTTAAGTGTCTGTCACAGCGTAGACATTTGACAAATGGCGGAATTGCTTAATATAATATATACTATTACCATATTTAAATCATCTATTCTAAGTAATACATCCTTTTCATTTAAGATCTCTGAAATTGGGATGTATTTTACAATCTATAGTGTTTTATAATTGCTTATTCGTGAAATGACAGTCATGAGGTTCCCCATATCTCTTAAGAAAATTATTTTGCTTATATTTCCCTTTTGTACTGGAGTGATAATGTTTTAAAAAATCTGAATAAATCTAAAAGAGCTCTTTCAATAAGTTAAGTAAATATCAAAAATGATATGTAAGTATTGTCTTTTTTAGTGGTATCCAAAATGATGTTGCATCTTTCAATCAGTGACATCTGAGAGTTGATGAAATACATTATATATCATATGTATTTTGTATGTGTAGGTATGTATTCAGAAAAAAAAATTGATTCGTTGTCAAGTTTTTTCCCTAAGAGCCCAGCTACATCTTCCATAATGTTACAATAATGGACTTAGTTGCAGGACTGTAAAGTTAAACATGTAAAGAGAGTGTTTCAAAATGTTATTGCTGCCTAAATCCTACAAAATGAAAAAGGAGGACATCTTCAGCCTGGAACAGTATAAAGGAGGAGAGCGTGTGTTTTGTGCTGGTTATGCTGGTGTGTTTGTGCAGATGCATAGCACAGGCTCTGAGAGGGTAAGACTTCATGATTAATGGTGTTTATTCTTGACAGAAGCCTCCTTTATTTATCTGCAATACAGTTTAGCGATTTTATCAGGCACCTGAATGAAAAATATTCAGTCATACCAATATTGCAGTGTAAATTGAGTAGAGTCACTTTTTATTATATCTTTCTGCCTTATCATCTGCACAGTAATTTTCTAGCAGAGGTTTGATATGGAAAGGCTGGATTTAGCTGTACTTGACACAAAGCCTCTTCAATTTCCCCTAAAAGTTCAGGCTGCTCTTAGAAATGTGTGTGTGTGTGTGTGTGTGTGTGTGTGTGTGTGTGTGTGTGT
>NW_012150186.1:612779-618035 GCF_000956105.1 Propithecus coquereli
AAGGCTGGATTTAGCTGTACTTGACACAAAGCCTCTTCAATTTCCCCTAAAAGTTCAGGCTGCTCTTAGAAATGTGTGTGTGTGTGTGTGTGTGTATAATATATAAACCCTCTCTCTTATCCAAGCAATTTCAGGATTTGAAAGAATAAAGATAAAATGCACAAACCTGGATGGGAGAAATGTTGTTAATATAAAAACATCTAATAGCTATGAACTCACTGGTAAAAGCTCCTTTAGTGTTTAAGCTTGTGGCTCAGTACTGAAGCTTTTGCATGGCTACGTGCTTGCACTCTCCTCTAATCAATCACCATCCAAATCCAATTAGCATAAAGCAGACCGTATTGCTTCTCCTGGGAATAATATCAGAGCTGAGGACCAGAGTGGCCCAGAGAGGATGCCAATCGCTGTAGTGATGGCGATGCTGTTCTAGAAAAAGGGAGAGAGGAAAAACCAAATCTCATTTGTAGGATACTCAAGTCACATGTCACTCAATTTTAAAGTTTATTCAAGCAACAGATTTTATAGGATTAATTATCAAAGCTAATCAGTGGCAGACTGGGACAAATGGTTCGAATCATAGAAATCGTTAGATTTTAGGACCAAAAGGGACTTTAAACCTGGTGGGTAGAATGGAGATTGTCTACTCTAAAGCTTCTCATTTTACAGATGAAAAGAATAAAGCCCAAAAAGCCATTTACAATAAGATTGTGGTCCTGCACACAGGTTTTCCAAGGGTAATATGAGCAAGTAATTCCTGCACATCATTTAGATGTCTCTAATCAGATGAATCTCTCCTCTCTGTGCTATCAGAAGACTCGCTTTCTCTCTGAAGAAGGGAGTGCAGGAGGAGACTTTGTGGCTCCTGGTCAAGTGACCAGAATTATTTTCCGTCTTCCATGATGCTTTTCTTTATGTCTTGGGCAAACTTCTCTAAAGCCATGATAACAAGACCCCCAACAAAATTATTAGTATTTATTCATATGTGCTTTTGCTTCTTTTCTATTGAATAATATAGACAAATTGTTCCCCAATACAGTATATATACTCCTTTCCCATATTTAATTTATTTTTTGTGAAGTTAACACCCTCGGAAGGGATAAAATTCTGGAATATTAAGAAGAGTGTCTAGGATATATATGGTCTTAGTCGGCATGGAGCAGTCTGCAAGCTCTACATCCAGTTAAATCAAAGAGCCTACCACTTAAAAAGGACCTGCTTTTTCCAGATCTGTTGGACCCGAGGCCCTAGCAAACCTTGAGGATTTGATTCTGGAGAAGAGTTACTGAGATTGTTAATAATAGTTCCTTGTTGGACATCCCCGTTATAACTTAATATATGCATGATTTAAAGAATGGGAAAATGGGGGTCAGATCTATCAAGGATTGTAAGGGACAACCCAGAAAACAGTCTAGTTAGTAGTTCAGTAGCAATAATAATCATTATGAGGATTATGATGACGATAGTAATATAGAAAAAGTCTATCTCCTGGCTACTAGAAGATAAGCCTAAGCTCACTGTGCCAGACTGCTGTTGGTAAAGGATTTATTCTGTCTGATTCTTGAGGTAGCCTTACCTTCTTGGCTCAGAATTCCAGATGCATCCTGTCTTCGGTATAAATACCCTCCATAATACCTGCGAGCAGTTGCAACATGAAGCAAGGATTAAGTTGTTGGAGTCCAACTTCCTGTTTCCAGTTAATTATTTCCACCCAATACCTGAAGCCTCCTGCTGGGAAAGTTCTCACTTAAGTGACAGATCCTGGCTGGGTGCACCTGAGATTTTAAAAGTATCTGTTTACCTTAAATTGTTGAAATTTCCAGGTAAATGATACAAATGGGCTGATTTGTTTTTAAATAAAGAATTCTAATTGAATCTCTTGTATGTACGTTAGGGTCGTTTTTCCTTACTCTTGGGGTATATTATGGCTCAAACCCAAAAGTTTCTACAAAAGGAAGTCATGATGGATAAGGTTCTACATTGTTAGAGAGTGTTAACACCTGGAGTGACAAACAAATGTCACATTTCTCAGGACTTTTCTACATACAGTTAGTTCATCTTAGATGGGACTTAGTTTGAAGAGCCACTCCTTCCACACTATTGTGTTTCAATATCTTTCTATCTTTCTGTGTATGTTCTTTTGGAAAGGACATTATTTTGCCTGAGTGCTGTGTGTGAGATGGAGTTGGTAATTCAGTTTCAAAAAATAAGATGCATAGAATGGATGGAAAATGAGCAGGAAAGTCACAGTAATTGAACATTTTGAAATTTTTGTTTTCTTTGTCTCTAAAGAAAAAAGTTTTCTTTTTTCAGTAAAGTTGCTGAACTAAAACTACAGAAGAATTATGCCTTTGAATTTACTTTGGGGAAAAAATTTCCGTCAATCTAACTAATCAAATCACTTAGTCTATTTGTTTTGTCAGAAGAAGAGGAGAGATAGGGCACTCCTAAAAAATGCCAAGGGTGTTATGATAGCTGAACTCACCCTGGCCCCAAACAGCTCACTCCCTGTGGTGTCCCAGAGGGAGATCAATACCCAAGGAGGCGACAAAGACCAGGTGACTTTGGTCTTAACCAAGCCAGAGCTCTAGTAGTGACAGCAGCAGCAGGAATGTGTTGGTTGTGGGGGCCAACATTTACTGGGAACTTACCATGTGACAGGCACCTGGCTAAATGCTTTCTATTTTCCTGTTAAAAATAGTACAGTGCTACTTTTATCCATCTGGGCTTAAATAGCTGTAGAGCAAAGTAGACTTTTAAAGATCTAGTTCATCCAACACACGCAAATCTAAGTCCAAGATCTTGCAACTGATGTATAGAACAGCCAATTAAACGTGTACTTACAGCTACAGGGAGAAGTGGAGCAGGAGAGAGAGACAGAAGGAGAGACCCTGTTGGTCCTCTAGGCCCAGCTGGATTGGCCTCCGCTGTGGCCTGTCCCACTGGAGAGAGAGGGAGCATCCAAAGGAAAAAGCCAGGTACTCAAAGAAGGGAAAGAAGAGGGAAAAGGATAGCGTCTGTGTGCTTTGTTACTCTAAGCTAGTCAAGAAGCTCTCTAGAAAACAGGGTTCCATCAACTGTCCCAGATTCCAACCAGTGAGAGCAGCTCTCCAGCCCTCATTCTCATGGCGTAGAGGGTAGGACAAGAATCACAACTGGACAGCTGAATTCCTTTTCTAGACAGCTACAGCTGTTTTCTCATCAAGGTGGTATTTCTGCAGATTTTGTAAAGATGGATATAACATATTCTTTTAATAGTGAGTTCTCATATTTATTTAATTACATCATATTAGGGCCAGGTGCAGTGGTTCACACCTATAATTTCAGTACTTTGGGAGGCCAGGGACAGAGGATTGCTTGAGCCCAGGAGTTTGAAATCAGCCTGGGCAACATAGCAAGACCCTGCCTCTACAAAAAAAATTTTTTATTAAATTAGCTGGGTATGGTGGCACATACCTGTAATCCTAGGCACTTGGGAGGCTGAGGTGGGAGGATCGCTTGAGATCAGGAGTAGTTCGAGGTTACAGTGAATTATGATCAGGCCACTGCACTCCATTCTGGGTGATGGGGTATGACCCTATCTCTTAAAAAAATTATATTAAATAATTATAATATCTAATAATTTATCATTGATAATCATATTAAAATATATTAATATATTTATATAAGATATAAATTATATGTTAAAATATATATTTTATATGCTAAGTATATTAACAGTTCTAAACATTACATAATGTTAAGTGTTTTACTAGCTTTGTCTTTCTTACAAACTATAATTGGGAGAAGAGGAAAAAGAAGAAAATTTCTCTTTCATTTATTAGACATTGCATAAAGAGGGATGTTTTGTGGAATATTTGCATTCCATATGAATGACAAAAAAGTCTGCTAAAATAATAATTTTAAATATAATCTGTATTTATGGAACTAAAATGTTTAAAACTGATGTTATTTAAAAATAGGGTTGTCCTCGGGCATCTGGATCAGGTACACTGTCTTCCCCACTCGTTTTCCCTCTTCTGCCCTTGTTCCTAAAGTGTGAGACACACTGAGCTTGCTTTAGTCGAGGGTTAACTGGGGCAGAAAGAAGACTCACACTATGAGATGCGGTCATTTAGCTCCCAAGTATTTATTTGAACCGATAGTATTATGTTCATTAAGCGCTCTTTTTAATAACAATGCATTGTACATTATAGATGGTTGAATGGACTTTTTAAAAAAATTCTTCGACCTTAGAATCTTAATATAGTTACATTTACAGTACAGAATGGAGGCAAATTTTGGCACATTGTCCTTTGTGGTCTTCTGGAAGGAATAAAATCAATTTTAGCTATAAATATTTGCATCTTCTTGTACAGTAATACTTATACAACGTTTCAGCTGTCAGGAGGACGTGACTAACACATGTTGTGAATATGTGCTTGGCCTCTCCTTTTAGAGGAAGCTCCTTTGACTGGCTTAGTGGCAGCTCCCCCGCCCCAAGTTAGTATACAGATGCCTATCTCCATTGTTTGCTTTGAATTTAGACTAATGTGTCAACGAGACTATCTTTGTTTGATAGCAGTAAATATCATGTTATTGTATGGTACTCTTAAAGCATCAATATTTTATAAATTTTGAAAAATACAAGTGTGTATCTGTTTGATTTTCTGAATTTAATATAAATGTGTGAAACTACTGTGGGAAATTTCGATACATTTGGCACATATAAAATGTGTGTATCCCTTTAAAAAATTTGTGATGAATAATAAACATACAGAAAAGTACACATAATATATACACGTAACTCAATAAATTATATGAGTTGTCACAAAGTGAAAACTTCTAACTACTCAACAAGTCTAGAAATAGAACATTGCTACACACCAGAAGCCCTCCTTGTACACTCCCTACCCATTGGAAGGTAGACATTATCCTGACTACCCTAACACGGAACTTGATTTTTGTTAGTTATTGAACTTTATATAAATGGGATCATACAATGTATTCTTTTGTAGTGGGCTTCTTCTACCCAACATTATATTTGTGAGATTTTCCATGTTATAGTTTATTCATTTTCATAATGGTTTAGCATTTCATTGTATCAATTATTTGTCTGTTCCACTGTTGACAGATATTTGGTTGTTTCCAATTTTTCTTTTTTTCTTTGAGACAGAGTGTTGCTCAGTTGCCCTGGCTAGAGTGAGTGCCGTGGCGTCAGCCTAGCTCACAGCAACCTCAAACTCCTGGGCTCAAGCGATCCTTCTGCCTCAGCCTCCC
>NW_012150186.1:620400-665515 GCF_000956105.1 Propithecus coquereli
ATATAAATCCAAAATGGTAAATTTGTAAAAGGCATGAGTCAAGTAGGAATTTGTGGAAAGTATTCTTCTGCTACAAAGATGATGAAAATGGCATTGGAAATGGAACCATTTTTATGAGTTGGGGCCCTGGCAGTTTACCAGAGGGGGTATTTACAGAAGTACAGGTAAGGTTAAGGTGGCGAAGAAGGAATAGTAAAGCCCCCAGGACTAGCAGATAATGGAAGGGAAAAGTGATTCAGTGAGGGCTGGAGCAGCAGAAGAGGAGTTGATGGTCAGGAGCAGTCGGGGAGCTGTGCCATGCTGCGGAACCACAGCTAGCAGAGAGGGAGCACGGGGAAATACATACCCGGACTGGTTTTCCCCAACGACTCCCGCCATGCTTCCATTAGTGGAAACCAGAGGTAAAGTAATCCAGCGATTCGGACCTTAAAGACCAGCCTCCCTGGCTGTGGGGGGAAGGAGGGGCAAGTTAGAAGTACATTTCAAGGTCACATGGTATTTCTAGGGCAGAGGTTATCTGGAAGCTTACCTTGAATAGAGGAAAAAATGAAGTGTAGAATTGTGCAAGCTTCTGACAGTGTATGAGCCACGGACATTTTAGTTATTTGTTTTCTTTGCTGTATGGAAAGCAAATTTTTTATTATAAATGTTGGTTTATTAAAACTGTGCTTATTGAATAATTAATTAATTGGTTGAAAATTCATTATAAGGGATAACTACCCTTTGTTCTCTGTTAGGCCACTGCTTGGATATGAAGAAGGGTATCTACCCTGTTATGTAAAGAACAAAATTAAACAAAAGGACTTGTTCTGTAAAAAACCAACACATTTCAGTCTTCAGTACTTGGAGCACTCACGCAGAGGTATACATGAGGTGTGTACGCAAAGGGATATGTGTATATTTCCAGCATCCCAAGCAAGTGAAAGCAAATTGTAATAATCTGGCGTATAAACCTTGTTTAATGCTCTCATAATGGGTAATGCAAGTGATTAAATACTGTGATTTTAATCTTGGCATTTTAGTAACCCAATAAGATAGATGAAAAGGCAGTAATGAATTAGATTATATAATGATATTTCATTCTAACTAAGAAGTCTAGTTATTCTCTACAATAATGTGTTTTTTGGTTTTTAAGTTTATCATGGTATACTGTTAAAAATGCTCTAATAAGAATCCTCTACTCTTTTCGTTGTAATCTATTTTCATGACCTTATAAAAAAATTAATCTGAAATCAACTTATCTCCACAAACAAACACAAACAAGTATATATTGTTTTATTGTCTTTTGGGAGAACGTCAAAATAACCCCTGTCTTCTTTCTTATCTGAAATTGTGCTTCATGTACAATTTCTATTGGGCAATATGGAAACAAAATGGCAAGGACTTATTCGGTCTTTGTGGCCTTGGAAAGACAGATGCGTAGAAACAACAGGAGACATTATCCCTATATTGGGTTATATCGGGAGAGAGCGCCGGAGCCTTGCATATACTAGCCTAGACTCAGGGATGATGGAGCAATGGCTCATCTTCCCAACCATGCCCTGCAGCCCAGGCAGCCCTCCGTAGTCTGGGAACCTCTGGTTTCCAGACAGCAGTTTGTGTGATTTACTTTGGGGTCACAGGCAGTTTTCTATACCCTTTCGCTAGAACATAAAGAGCACGGAATGTCTTGGACCAGTTCTAAGTTTCAGTTTGTTGTTTTGGTTCTTCTCTGTATGGCTGGTGCCCACCTTCAGCGACTGGGCCACATACAGTCCCAGAACAGAGAGAGGGTGGGGAGCCACAAAAACAGAGAAAGTGGTGGGAAGCCAAGAGTCATCTACAATTTATCCCTGTGCGTATCACCAAAAGCATAACTCCAGAGACACCTATGATTTTTTCCTGGTGCAACTTCTAATCCTCAGATGAAGATTTTTAACGAGCTTGACAGATACTTACCAGGTCAAGTATATGATAAGTTTGTAAAATAATATATGTCGCTTATGTGGGAAATTTTGTGGCTGTCTTCTCACGCCTCCGCTCTGCTCGTCCTTCGGTAGGATTCACCCCTCTTGTGCCCACAATCCTGAATGGCTGCCCACACCGCTGGGAGCACACATCTGCCTGTTAAATTTAAGGAACTTAACCTTCTCTCTCAGATTCACTTTACAGTTAAAAACCTAATAACTGGCAGATGATCTAGCTGCCAAGAATGTGGAAGTGGCTCTGTTAGGTAATGTTAAAAGCAGCTTTATTTAAAGACTATAATTTGTGTGTATTTACATACATGTCAGGTGGCTGCTTGGGCCATTGTAGTTCGAGGTTGGATGTTCAGTGTCGTTGGCTTAGAAACTCATTTTTGTCAGGCTTCAGCACTAGAGAAATGTCGTGCTAACCCAACTCACGAGAGCCTGATGTGGAAACAGAATCAATAAGTTACCAACCTTCAGTGAGAAACTGACAGCAAGGAAAGTGGGACGGCAGCCTCCGCCCTGCTAGGAAGCCACATCACCCTTTGGACTTTTGTGAAAATTTTTTTTTGGTGAGTTTAGAATCAGAAGAATTTTGTTTTCTGGTTCTGCAAGAACATCAACAACCACAACCGTTTGCTGAGTGCCCAGCACCGAAGGTACCGTGTTCCTACCTTCACACATGTGAGTTCCGGCCCTCAAAGCAGCCCTGAGAGAGCTGTTATTGTTCCAGCTTTAGTGTAAGGAGACTGATGCTTTCATGACAGAGTAAGGGATGGAGCCTGGATTCAAATCCTGTTCCTGCAGAGCCCTTGCGTTTAATTACTGAATTCATGTTCTTAACCATCTCATGTGCCTTTGTGATTTTCCTGGGGGTGGGGGAGCGGTCCCAGAAAATCCAAGGAGGTGCTTCCGAGGTGCCGTCAGGGAGGGGAACAGAGCAGACTACTGTATGCAGATTTGCTCTGGAAAGAGGATTCCTCCACACTAAAACCTGCACACACACGTTTATTCACAATTTCCAAGACTTTTAAGCAACCAAGTTTTCCTTCAACGGGTGAATGGATAAATAAACTGTGGTTCATCCTGACAGTGCAATAGTACCCAGGGCTATAAAGAAATGAGCTTTTAAAAGACATGGAGGAGACTTAAATGCATGTTACTAAGTGAAAGAAGCCAATCTGAAAAGTCTACATTCTGTATTATTCCAACCATATGACATTCTGGAAAAGGCAAACTATGGAGACAGTAAAGAGATCAGTGGTTTCCATGGGCTTAGGGTGAGGGAAGGAGGGAAGAACTGGTGAAGCATGGAGGATTGGCAGGGCAGTGAGACTATTCTGTGCGACACTGTAATGCTGGGTACGTTTGTGCAAACCCACAGAATGTGTGACACCACGAGTGAGCCCTGATGTGAACTATGGACATGGCGGATAACGATGTATCAGTGCAGGTTCGTCGGTTGTAACAAATGTCTGCTGGGGCATGTTGATAACAGCAGGAGGCTATACATGTGTAGGGACAGAGGGTATATGGGGATTCTCTGTCCTGTAGCTCAATTTTGCTGTGAATCTAAAATTGCTCTTTAAAAAAGTCTATTTTAAAAAAGGTCCCAGTATTTTAATATTTGAAATCACATAGTATGCTGTGTTTGCCACCCTTGATATGCATGTATATGAGGGCTGTCCAGAAAGTATCCAGCCATTGTTGATATAACAAGATACAGTTCCATGGTTGGATACTTTCTGGACACCCCTCATGTATGTTTATATGTATATGTGTGTATATATGCACATGTGTGTAAATATGTTTATGTATATGTGTATGTATTGGGGTGGAATATATTAGCATAGTACGTGATGTATTTATCGCATGTGATTTTACATATATATATATGTATATGTGTATGTGTGTTTATTGAGCATTCATTATATACTAGGTGTGGTACATGAGCCTTATGTTAACTTCCCAAGACTACTACAAGGTAGATACCTTCCCGTTGGCCTGTTAGGAACAAGGAGAGGGTGGGTATGGCAGCTGAGGTCACTGAGGTCGCAGAATGCCAAAAGTAGAGTTGGGCTCCTGCCCATGTTGGGTCAAAGGGTCTGACTCACCTTTATCCAGAATTCCTGATGGCCCCTCACTGAGTAACCTTTCCTAAACAATTCCCTCTGCATTTCCTGGGAGTGGGTGGCCTTTAGTTGACTAAATGGTTTGTTTCTTTAGGTCACTGAACTAACTTACAGCTTTCTTATTTGCATTGTGGTCTGAAGTCCTGTCCGGTCACCCTATTTGGAAATAGGTGCTACCATCCCCCCGGGCAGCATCTCTCGGGAAGAGACACATTTGAACATGATGTTAACAATAGTCGGGCGAAGTTCCCCAACTCTGACTCTGAATCTTGGAGGAAGCCTCCTTTCCGACGTCGCTTCCTACCATAAAGCCTAGTGCTCCTTCCAGGGAAGGTGTGACTGGGTCTCGGTTGCGGGAAGCTCCTTTAGTAGTTACCATGAGTCTTTGGTGGGAAAGGGACAAAGCAAAGTGAAGCTGTGACCTGGACACCAGACTTCCACCGACTTCTGTGAAGAGGGAAGAGCTTCCTTGGCTTGCTTTGGGATTGGCGACCACCCAAGCCCGACTTCTGTAATTTTTATGTTTCTCCAGATGCTGATTGATTTTCCTGGGTATGATTCTCCAAAATAGAATCTGGATCTCTGGAAATACACTTACTACCCTTCTCAATTCTGGATGTTTAGCAAAATAATAGGTTTCAATCTTTATCTAAATTTAAAAAAAAAAACAGTAAATGTCATTGCCTTCACTGATTTTTAGTTCATATTGCTTAGACCAAGTTTTTCATGGATTACAAAAGTTGTCCAGGAGGTGTCATCTCATGGGTTTCTTGAAATGCCTACTGTTCTCCATTTCTGCTGCGACAGTCTCTCAGCATAAATCTATAAATAAGTTAGTGTTTTGTAAGAAATATTTGAATTGGATCAGAGGGATTGTGCTTTCTGGTAGAAAAGAAATTAGGGAATTGAAGCCTCCCCCATATCCTCTGAGATAGCAAACGTATCTTAATGGAGTCTAGGATTTAATCAAGGACAAACGCGTTTCAGTGGAGCTTAGGGGATGATTTAACCAATGAAACATTCTTAACTTGCTCTGTTGTAAAGAGTTAAAATAGGATAGACCTGTGAGTTATGTCGATTTCTGTTTAAACCCATAAGTAATTTTACTAATTTCTGAGCGGTAGGAAATAAGGCCTTAAGTTCTTTTGAAAAGAAATAGCTCTTTTCTGGTGATGACTTCTTGCTCTTCCCACATATAAAGTTAGAAAACTCCAGATTTTTATTTTACTTCACCAGAAGTAACATTGGAGTAACAAATTAAAAACCTCATTTTTTTTTTTTTAGTTCAAAATGAAAAAAGAGTAAGAAGGAGAAAGTGAGAAAACGCTCCCCCACCACCATATTTCAACCTCTTTTATTTTCTACTGAGAGAAAATTCATTATCTGATCTTTGGTTCCATTTATTTCAGTGCCTGCGCTGTGCACTTAATGCAGCTGGTTTCTACCAAGATTGTATTCTGACGGGGTGATGGGGGCCAGGGCCGTGCGGGAGCCTTCGCTTTGCCAGGAGGAAATGTGTTCTTCCTTTCACTTCCCTGCTAAAGCCAACAGCGCAAGAGGAATTCGCTGCCCTCGGTCGATCTGTCTCTATCAGGGCCTCTCCTTCTGATGGCTGTCCCTCCGTGAATGAGGAAAGGGAGAGCAGAGTGTTTCACCTGTCACAGCCAGCTCGCCAGGTTATCCATGCCCACCATTTCTACCAGAGGAGGAGCAAGGTGGCACTGGAGGTACCCAGACTGGCTGTTCTAGACGTGGCCGTCCCTGGGACTTCAGTGGGGCCGTGACAGGGGCAGGGCAGACAGATCAGGATGTGGTGGTAGCAAGGTGTGTTTTAGAATTTATTTTCATTGGCCAAAAGCTTACATTCTGCCGTAACTCATTATAACCGAGGCAGGAGCGCGATCAAAAACCCCATACTTTCCCAACTTTCTTACCCCTGGAGTACTCAGTTACTGACTGCTCCCCGAACGTGGCTAATCCGGATGCCACGTGAAAAAGGACGTAAGCAGAAAGCTGATGCTAAGTGCTGCCTCACAGAGAAGAGAAGTTACCTTCAAAACAGCGAAACACGGATCTATAAAACTGGGTTTGTGAGACGAATGGAAGTGAAACATGTACACAGATATTTAGAGTGACTGATTTCACATTTCTTCTTTTAAAAAATTTTAAAAATTCAAGGTGGCTCATGTCTATAATCCTAGCACTCTGGGAAGCCGAGGTGGGAGTATTGCTTAAGCTCAGGAGTTCAAGACCAGCCTGAACAAGAGCGAAACCCCCTCTCTACTAAAAATAGAAAAATTAGCGGGGCGTGGTGGCACATGCCTGTAGTCCCAACTACTTGGGAGGCTGAGGCAGGAGGATCGCTTGAGCCCAGGAGTTTGAGGTTGCGGTGAGCTACAATGACACCACTGCACTCTACTTGGGGCAATAGAGCAAGACTCTGTCTCAGAAAAAGAAAAAAATTTTTTTTTAATTTATTTTTTTAGAGATAGTGTCTCACTATGTTGCCCAAGTTGGCCTTGAACTCTAGGGCTCAAACAATCCTCCAGCCTCAGCCTCCACAGTAGCTGGAACTACAGGTATGCACCACCACACCCAGTTGATTTCACATTTCTAACAGACTTTTGCAAATAGTCTTTCTCATTTAAGGGCAGCTCCCCCACATACATGCTCAGACTTCCAGACCAGACAAATTTAGGGGTTGCTTTTTCTTTTCCCTCCCCTGCCCTCCTCCCTTCCTCTCTTCCTTCCTCGCCATGATGGAAAGAGGTAAGTTTTAAATGGTGACAATACTGTTTGGGTCAAATGGAAAATACAATCACAGCAACTACTTTAAGCTGAGTCGCCTGTTATTTAGAATTTTGGGGAAATTCTAAATAAGCTTTTCATGGGGAAAGCCAAAGGGTGACCTTTATTTTTCTATATTTGGAGTGCTATAAAATTTCTCAAAGGTCAATTTTCTTTGCCCAAGTAATTGCGTAATAACATTCTACCTGCATTATATATCCCGATATTAAGGTAATATAATGGAAATGTATTTGCCTCATATTTTTTCCCCAAGACACCTTGGAGTTCACTTAAAATCTTGCTTATTTCCTTTCCTAGACAGCTTCTGCCTATGGAGATTTGTCTCATGCATACCTCTCGTGTCTGGTTTTCTTTGTACCCAGGTCTTCTGCCTTATCTAGTAGCCCGACATACTCGGACCTGCCCTTCATTAGGATCTCCCCGCACCGGAACCCCGCCGCAGCTTCCGAGTCTCCCTTCAGCCCCCCGAACCCCTACATTAACCCTTACATGGACTATATCCGGTCTCTGCACAGCAGCCCGTCCCTCTCCATGATCTCGGCCGCCCGGGGGCTGAGCCCTACAGACGGTAAGACCCAGACAGATTCTGTTTCCAGCAACCAAGCCGCATCCTCCCCGCATCTCACCTGGGACGTTGTATAACGTAAATCTAAAGTTTAGTGAGTGTTTCCCACGTGCCAGACACTGTGCTAAGTGCTTTACGTTCATGATTTCATCTCAACATTGCAACCCCTCTGTGTGGATGATGTTACTGTCTCTATTTTCAGATAAGGATAGCAGAGTGCAGAGGGGTCAAGTGTCTTGCAACCCAGTCATCCTGTGGCTTTTTTTAGTAAATGGCAGAGGTGGAACTCAAAGCCAGATCTTACTGACTCCCAAATCCTTGCTCTTAACTCCTGTTTTGCTGCTTCACATATGATTAGACTGGCCCATAGCCATTCACACACATGCATGAGTAACCTGAGCATTTTGCTCATCTTCTGATGAACACTCTTCTGTGTGTGTGAGAGGCACATCCATGCAGATGTGTCTGTTAGTGCAGGGCCTTCACAAACTTTAATGTGCATACGAATCACCTGGGGGAGACTGATAAAATTCGGTTCTGCATCAGATAGAGCCAAGTGGGCCCTGAGATTCTGTGCTTCTAAAAACCTGCCAGGTGATGTCAGTTCTCTTGGTCCATGGATCACACTCTGCGTGTGCAAGGTCTTAGAAAACATGATGGTCCAGACCTGTTGCATGTGCCATGCCAAGTGAAAACTGGAAGAAAGATGTAATGGGAAAACCAACGAGCTTAGACTTTATTTCTAGAATACTTGATGCTCATTTTAGACTCTCAAGGATCAAATTCCTGTTTGTTCTCTTAGCCTCCCAATTACTTACTTTTCGTATGACTCTTCTTAATTAGAGCTATGTATTCACCATTTTTTTGATTGAGGAGAAGAATTTTACATCTCGTGCACACATATACAAATTCACCTGCCCACATTTGCCGGAATCTGAATTAAGGTCCAGGATTACATAAGCCTGATTAATTGTAGGTAGCGGGTTGTGAGTTCTTTGCAACAGTCACAGTCACTGCTGCTTGTTTCAGAAAAAGAACACCGTGCACTTCATTTCATTCAGGAGTGCTTGATGTGACTTCTGTGCACAGTCCACATTCTCCGTGTAGACTGCTTCCTGAGGCTGGTTGTGCATGGTGGGAAGGTGCATGAAGTTTCTTAGGAAACATCCAGTCAATTGAATTTCCAGGCATAGCTTTCCTCCAGCAATAGCTGCTGGCTCAGTTTTATTCTTCTGATCCAGTGCAGTGAATACACTTGTATCTAAAGAATAAGTTTTGCTCTTTGGGCAAGATTCACATTTTAAGAATAAAATAAAATTATAAGAATCAAATAAGAGTTATTTCTACTTCAGATTTGATCTTGTAATGGGAAAACTGAAGCGTCTTCTCCCTGGAGTGCTTGGGAGTTGGTAGAAATGACTAAAAAGGAGAACAGAGAAAGAAAGGGAAGCTGGCTTAACAGTGGACTTGGAATTATGCCTGCTTTTGGAAATCTTTTTGGGCCAGTGGAGAGTGGTACCTTCAGTTAAGCTATTGAAAAGCATGTTTATCATCTGCTTCCATAGCATTCGATCATGAGTATGAGTGAAACATTCTTTGATGGGTTGATCTGACTTCTTTCCCTGTTTCTCAAGAATCCAGTTAATACAGGCAAATATAGTAATATCACTAGTATTTCTCCCTTGTGGTCTAAAGTTTTTTTTTTTTTTCCTTAAGTCTCTCTCTTTACCATGTATCATGGATAAGAAGTATATGAACACAAATATAAAACATCCACAGACCTATTGCTAGAATGCTGGTGTTTCCTAATTGTAAAACTAACTTTTTTTGATTGAATACCATGTGCTAAGTGTTTTACCTGCATCATTTCATGTTTTGCTCCCAACAACCTCATGGAGCTGCTGTAAATCCAGATCTCTGTGAATCTGGAGGCCACCCTCAGAACTGCTACAATATCTTGCTGCTTCTGCACATAAATTGGCAGGTGGAAACTGATTATTATCCTACTCTTAGAAAGCTGACTCTTGCCAGTAAATTGCTCCAGATTGATAGGTATAGTTTCTTTTTGATTTTATAATGAAAAAAATGAAAAGAGAGCTTTTAAATTATGAAATGCAAAATTGCAGCTTATCATTTAGTTGTGTGTTATTAAAGCTGTGCTGCCTTTTTTCTACTTTTTAAACCCTGACTCCTCATGTTAGTGAGAGTTAACTCAGACACTCTTCTCAGAAGGCTTAGGAAAGTATTTTAAGTGTGTCTGGAAAGATACCATAGTCGTGCAGGTTGTCTACTATTGCAAGAAATGTGAACATACAATGATTTAATAGAAGAAATGTCTTATTTTGGAAGGCAAACATGGTTATGTACATATATACATTTTAATCATCCTGAATTCTTGATGATTTATTTAGGCCAATATCAACAACTGTAATATATTTCACTTTTTCTATTCCTTTCCTTCAGTTTTATTTCTAAATAAAAGATATGTAAAAGACATCAGTGAAAGCACAATTTGAGTTAAAGGAGCTTTATTCCAATGAGAAGCAGTAAAAGGAACTGCTGATGTGGGATGCATGAGAAGTAGACTTTGGGATGCCTTGAGAGAAGCTTCTTGTTGACTTCTTCTCACTAGTAACTACCCTTCTTATCTCCTCTTCTAGCCTCGCACGCCGGGGTCAGCCCCGCGGAATACTATCATCACATGGCTTTGTTAACCGGCCAGCGCAGCCCCTACGCAGACATCATTCCCTCGGCTGCCACCGCTGGTGCAGGGGCCATCCACATGGAATATCTTCATGCCATGGACAGTAAGTGACAGGGCTGTTTTCTGGAGTCCTGGGGAGTGGCAAATGCTAATTTACAAAACAGACAGGAAAATACAAAGATTAGGTGATTGTTTAACTTTTCAATCCTGAGGAGGAAGTAGAACCACCACTATTTGGGACTTTGCTTCCCTTGGTTTTCTAGAAGCATCCACAGATTTGGACATCTTGGGCCTCCCTGTTTAGATTAAGGATACCAGTGAACTTACAAATGCAGGCGACCGTAATTTGACAGCAGTGTATAAATACGACAGGTCACAAAGCTGTCTGGTGCTGATTGTCTTGATAACAAAATAAGGAAACAGATTTGATATGTGGCTGCGCTTTGTGCACTCACTCCTTGGTTTCATGGAATTCATGCTTTAAAATTAGTTTTAAAAAACTCATGTTGGTTTTACATTTTTATATTAAATGATTTATTTTGCCCCATATGTTTTCTTTACATTAAAAATCATATTTCACTGCAACCTTTTGTAGCTGCTGAATATGTGAAAGGATCAGAATAGTTACATCTAGTAAAATAAAAACTGTTTCCAAATCAGAAGGGCCTGCTTTTAGTAGCTAGCAGTGAAAGAAAGTGGGGTCATTTCATGTGTGTTATATCCCTTATTTTGGGGTTCCAAGGCGTATGATGATTCCTTCGGGTTACTTATGTAGGTGCATACGCAGACGAGCCAGTGGCTGTCACTTGTCACAGCATTCCGGAGCTATCCTCTCTTCATAGCCTTTAAGTACCCATCCCTGTGCAAGAGTCCAGGAAGTAAACCTGAAGCATCATCCAAGTCATACATCAATGAATGCCATTACCTTTGGATATGACAAAAATATGACTTTGAGTAGGGCATTTGCTTGGAATTTTGTTTGCTTTTCCTAGTAGCAGCGATTAACTTATACTTTTCCACTTACAGTCTATTTGACTTCTTCTGTGACACAGGGTTGCATTTGTGTCAACTCCCTGGTAATTCAGTCCTGAGCTTTGGAATAGAGAGAAGGTGATTTGTTCACAGGGGTGAAAATCTGCAGCCTTAGTCTCCTTACCACCAAGAACTACTTTAGTGTATTCCATAGGAACACAGTTTGCACTGGTTTCCATTGGGGAGCTCATTACCACACAGAAAGTAAAAGAAACTACGTCTTCTTGCAGTGGTTTTGTTGTTCTGCTTTGTAGAGCAGAGAGCTTACATTTCAGATTCATCATAGCCACATTTCAATTAGCGATTGTTGAAAAAAAAGTTCAGTGTTATTATGCAAATTAGTTATTTAAAATCTGCAAATAAAGAATTAAAATAAGAGAGAATCCTTGGAAGGTCAGCCCACATTACTTTCCCTATTTGATGAGAATGTGTTTAGTCAGGCAGTGGCAGTTTTTATCTAAATAAAGGATGAAGCTACCTTTTTACTTTGTAAAAACTAATTAAAGGAATTTTAATTTGCCTGAGTATATGGTAAATTGATTGTCATTAAGTAGGAATTTAGATGTCCTATCATTCATCACATAAAAAGAAACCCCCTTTTTCTTTGTCAGAGTTTCTTATTAGAATAGAGAAACAAAACAATTAAGAGAAAGCCAGATTGGAGATATCTGTGTTGGAACAATAAGCATGCTCTGGCTTATATTTAAGAAGGAAGTGATAGGATCTCTTTCAGCTGTTTTGAAAGTGCTCACTTGTGTTTTAGCAGCTCCCTTCAACAGAGGATTCCAAATCACCATCCCCAAATGCTGAAGTTCTTTTCTTTTGCTTGGTTATTAGGAAATTGGGAAGACCATATTGAAGGGTTGGGAAGTTCTTAAAGCACTATATTCTTTTCCTCTAAAGTAACTAAAATAGCATTTAGTCATTTTATTGAGATAGCACATCAGAAGATGAGTCCCCATCTCCAATGGAGAAGTGAAACATTAATCTTAAATTCCTACATCGGATACACATCTGCAGTGGCAGATCCAAAACTGGGACTTAACTGGTCAGTCAGATCATTGTTACAGATATTCCGGACTCCTTGGTTAGCAGAAACCTCTATACGAGGGTTCAGGTGAGCACCTGACCTTCAAATGTTCCAACAGTGGGCACATCTGACTATCAGCAAGATGTGAGATAGAGTAATTTTATATAGCCCATTAGAGTAAACTAGTCTGTTTATGGCTCTACTTCTACCTCTCGGGATTAGAGTGACCTTAGAAGATGCAAGAGCAAGTAAGCTCTATAAGGACCATCCTAGAGATGAGGGCCCCTGAGAACGAACCTCACTATTTATATTGGTGGAAACTGACTTAAATAAGATCCAATCTTTAAGGAAAAAACAGAGAAAACTTCCAGTCAGGCCATGCGCAACCCGAAGGGTTCCGTGGAGAGGATGAGAGGTCCTGCAAGGCCCCTTGCTCTGTCTTTGGATAATGGGAGGGCATATAAGGCCTCTGGTGTTTGAGAGCACCAAACGGCCTCCTTGTCTTTTGCATCACTACTAGTTAGTGATGTGAAAAATTAGAGATGTTCCAGGAATTTAAAAAATTAGAGATAATACCCAGTCTACTGGCATGTAGCATGTGCTGTCTCTTCTAACTCTGCCGGTGATTCCCGAGTCCCACAGAGAAGGATTATGTCCAAGGATTATATGTAAGTCAATAATAAATCTGGGTTGTCCCTGGAATTATTTGGAAGTGGCACGTGCTTCTTCACTGAAAAACTTCTATGATGAAGTTAGCCACTAATGGTGAGTAAATGTGAAACAGTTGTGTTTAGGGCAGATGCCATAATAAAAGTAAGATGCTGATTTAAATACCTAAAAATAAGTACATAGGTGGGATTGCTATTTTGTGTTAATGTGCCCTAAGTCACACTGGTAATGAAACTATTCTGAATGAAGGAACTCATTTTAAATATGCCTGAAAGAAAACTTTGAATAGGTACCACATTCATCACTCAAATTGTTTTTCCAGTTTTCTACATGGATGGTACTAACTTATTAAGTTCCAGTTTGTGGTTTATTTTTTAAATTATTTCTATAATATTGTCAATAAAGTCTTTCATATTCATCTATTCCATTTCATTAAATTATCTCAAAGCCTGTTGGATTCTTACCTTGTGTCAAGGCCCATCTCTGTTGAAGAAAATATTCCCAGTGAATTTTCTGGAGCCTGGACTTCTTCCTAATAAAGGCTTACCTACGACTTTGGTTTTCTTGCTACCGCAAAATTGCCACGTCCTTGTAAACTGGTATACCCATGCTATGAAATAGTAGAAACCTTCCATTTTTACATAAAATTAATCATGTTTGCCTCTTACCTAGCAGGATTATGTTCTCACTCTTTCATTAAACTTCAATGTGATGACTCTTTAATGTAAATGTGACCATCAAAAAGACAGAGTGGACCGGTGGGCCACGTTTGTCTCTGTGCCCTGCGATTCAGATCTCTAATATCTACCAAATTTGAATGCAAATGGGCATTTAATTTTTAACTCTTCAGGTTAAACACCATTGTATTAAGTTGGCATGCATTTAAGTTTGCATTACTAACCTATGGATTAGGACTCCATCAGTGGAATCGAAGGCTGAAAATTCTAATAAATGCATTATCCGTTATTGGTTCTGACTCGAGCAGCAAGGTCCAGAGAAGAATTAAAATGCCCTATAGGCTCATCAGATCTCATTATCATGCTTACAGCGCCCCTCCCCCGAAATATCTGTAAACAAACAACATCCCAAGGTTTTAAATATTTCTTGAAATTTATGCTCTTAGATTATGGGAAATTTAGGGCAGGGGTCCTCAACCTCATGCTCCTGGGGCCCCATAATTCTTTACTGTGGGGGCGGGGGTTGCCCTGCTCATTGTAGGATGTTCTGCAGCGTCCCAGCCTCTACCCACTAGATTCCAGTAGAGCCCCCTCGGTTGTGACAATCATTGTCTCCAGATGTTGTCAAGTGTCCCCATGGGGAAAAATTGCCCCCAGTTGAGAACCTCTGATTTGGGATAATGTATTTATAAGTTGTTTTTGTAAGGCGTTAAGTATACCATGGAGCAGATAACTCCAGAAATCACTGGTAGATGAGGGTATAACGAAGCTGAATTTTTTTATCTTAGCGTATTTTAATTCATTTTTTTTCTTTGGCTCATTGCTTTAAAACGGTATATGTTGGGGTGGGGAGGGTGGTGTGTGGTAACTGTGGGAACCAGTGTCTTTGTCGCTTGTGGTGAATTAATGATGGGAATATCTAAGGAGCCGTCAGATTCATAAATCACCAGAAATGAGAAGGATAACACATAAAAGTCTCTCCCTTTTGTTTAGCAATTTATCATTTTGCCTCCACATTAATAAACAGAGCTCCCCCGAGGTAAGCCCCTAGAAGATAAATATTTCTCCCTAATTTCCTCAATTGTAGCTAGTAGATCACAAGGGGAGGAGAGAGGCTTGTCACCACAAGTTGCTGGCTTTTTCTCCTTCACTTCTTCCACACCAGCAAGTAGAAATAAATAACAGGTAAAGAGCGCAACTGCCGATGATCAGGTTCTGTTTTGTTTATATAACAGGCACCAGATTCCCCAGCCCCAGGCTGTCAGCCAGGCCAAGCCGAAAACGTACACTATCCATATCACCGCTGTCAGATCATAGCTTTGACCTTCAGACCATGATAAGGACGTCTCCCAACTCCTTGGTCACGATTCTCAATAATTCCCGTAGCAGCTCTTCAGCAAGTGGCTCCTATGGTCACTTATCTGCAAGTGCAATCAGGTATGTATTTTCCTGAATCCCTTATGTGATGTTTTAATAAAATGTCAGCACTTGAGTGCACCTGTAGTGATGAATTTTCAGTGTGGACTAGCTATGAGGAAGAATAAAACAGCGTGATGCTGTGACTATACCAGGATACTGGTCAGATATCACAGCAATGAATTGCAAAACCAGTGACTGGGCCCAAAGTAAATTCTTTTGCAGACTTACTCAATAGCCTATATATAGGACTAGCAGTGATTCAGTTATGACGAAACCCACTTCTTAGAGACAGTGTGTATGGCAAATCTTTTTACCTGGCCTCTTCTCTCTAATAATAGTCCTCTAGAGAAAAAGTGGCTTCATACCTGGTTATATGACCACATCTACAGAATAGGAACAGAAATAAAAAAGACATTGGGAGGGAGAAAGAAACAGCAGGGTTTTTAGTCTAATGGAGAATAAATGAAGATGACATTGGAAGGCATAGTTACCAGAGGAAATCTAGCAAGAGAATATTTCCTTGTTTTTCTATTAAGTGGTTGCGGCTTAATTTGAAAGATCTCCGTTTTGACCATCTGTCCTTGCTGTAGACTAGTAGCATTTCGACACTGCTTGAGTGCGTCGTGTCTGTACTTTCATGTGAAGGTACAAACACAGGCTTTTGTGAACATTAATATGAAAACTTTCTCACTGCTAATGATCAAACTTGGACTGATGTCAGTAAGTAGGGAATACAAGTAAGCCAACTTACGAGTTTCAGTCATGTTAACACTGCTTTTGTCAGCTAACCGTTTGTTATTTTACCTAAGCTAGCTCACAAATGGTTGAGACATAGAATTAGATAGCATTCTAATCAATTAATTAAGCAATCCTGGTTATAAACTTTAGCTCTTATTTCTCCTAAATTTTTTGCCAGTAATTTAAGAGTTCAGTCACTGGCAATCTTTTTGAATTGTAGTTTTATAAGCCACAGATAATTCCTTGCTTTAAATGTACATACTAATGGCTGTTTCACTAGCCTGTCTTTCGTAAGTGAGGTTCACTTGTTTGTTTATTCCTGTGAATGGGCAGTAGCTTAAGTTGTTAATTGATGGTTCTTCCATGGTAGATATACATATTAGGGAAACCTCATCAGTCCAGAAAAAAAAGTGTTAGCAGTACTAACAGACCCACATTTACTAGAAATAATGAATACTGTTGTTTTTCCATAACGTTCTCCGTTACAGTTTTAATTCTTTTCTTGTTCAATTATCAGCAGTGTTTCTTGGCAGGTGAGTTAGTGTTTAAATATTATAAATCCTAATTTTGATACGATGTCATTTTCTGCTGCTTTTATTCTTTTCCTATGGTCCATAAAGCATGGAAACATTGAGAGAGGTTACCTGTGCTCGCATGATAGCAGTCAGTACACAGAGAGGGGTCTCCAGGTGTTGTCCAGTGTAGCTTCTGTCATCACAGAGGTAGGTTTTGCAGCTGGACTTGTCTCTAGTCAGATTCCAGCTTTGCCACCAACCAGCTGGGCAAACCTAACTTACCTTTCAGCTCTCTTAAGTGTAGTCTTCACATTTGTAAACTACAGATAGGGCACCCACTGTGTAGGAAAAAGGCACGTTTTATTAAAGTCGGTGTGGATCTGCAATGGCAGAATGAGATCCTACCCCTGGGCGAAGTCTCAGGAGAACTGACCTGGGATAGTCCATCCAGGAGGGGGGCTACCACGGGCCTGGCTGTGCTACACTGGTGGCCATCCCTGTCTGGCCCTGAGGAAGTGCACCAATCTCAGGACCACTGCCTGGCTGTTCCTACAATCCTGGCAAATATTCCCAGGTCCTTATGCAATTATGTGGCTTGACTAGAAGTCACAGCAGAACCATGGCACACGGTAATATTCATGCAAACGATACACAAAATCACTTTGTGAACACTCATTTCTCTTGCTTCTCTTTAATTTTTCTTCCTTCTTGCTCTCTGCCCACCTTTCTTGACTTTTCACAGCATCGAAAGGACATAGATTAGAATATGGTACTCAAATGGTCATAGTGCTATCTGTATTTATTCTTACCCCAGCATCTTTACCGACTTCTTGGTCTCTTCACCTTTACCAGGTAAGCTAGCACTTGAGGGACTGTCACTATCCTGACTTGAAATAATTGCTGCCCCCCTTCCCTCCCGGGAGCGACTGCGTCCGACCCCTTTATTCTCATCAGAGGTGGAAGAAGAGATTTCCTTTAAAGACCAGCCACGTCTGAGGAGACCCTATGGGGTGACCAGGGCCCGTCACACTCGTTTTCTCTCTTGCCTCTGAACCTTTCCGTTGCGTCCTCCCTCTACAGTGTGGTCCCTTGTCTGTAATACACATCTGCTGACTATTAGGATGCTACGTTGCACCTAACCCATAGAAGGGAATACAGATAACCCAAGATGAGATCAGCTCGACATATAATAATTGTAATCGTGATCATTGGCACCACTTGCCATTTCATTAGCTGGAGAAACAGTGGTGCTTTGCTTGCTCCTGTTTTGAGTTTCATTTTGTGAGATCTAAAAACTGACTTCAGGAATAACCAGTGGTAGGACTGATGGATGACGGGAGGGAAAGAAGCAAGAAGACATCTGGAACGGGTAGCTGACTTACTCACGAGTGAAAGGTAAAAGAGAGAATGTGGATTTCAGGTGCATTTAATCTCTGCCGGCTACAGGGCAGGCACAAGGCTCATTTGCTGTTCTCATGTCCCAGCAATTTGGGGAAGCAAGTGGTGTTATTCTTGTTTTACGTATAAGCCCAGTGGATCTTTGCAAGATGAAGTTGGCAAAGTCCCGTGCCCAGTGGGCTTTGGTGCCAGCACGCCCATCCCCTGCTTGTTAATTTACCCCAAACACATTTGACTTTCACGCTTACATGATTTCTTACACCTAACTTGCTGTTAGTATTGGCAGTGCATAGGCTAATGATGTCGTTTAAGTTTCTAAAGATGTTATTAAATGTTTAAAGATACTTACCCAGTTTTCTAAGAAATTCCATAGCTGTCTCCTTCACATTCATGCCCTAGTTCAAATGCTGTTCTCAGAGAGGCCTGTAATAGTGTTTAACCACTGTTTAAAATTTCCATATTTACTTGCTCGTTTAGCAGTTGGCTGTTTCCCTCCAGTAGAACACAAGCACCAGGAAGTTAAGGGCTGTGTACATCTTGTCCCCATCCCTACAACACTTGTGTCCTCACATGTTGACAACATTCAGCAAATAGTTCCTGAATGGATAAGTTAAGGAGCTCTTTCCTGAGTAATTAGAGTGCTAATTAACCTCTTATTAAAGGAAGTTTCTACATGGTAGATGAATAATTCTAGTTTTCTGAATGTTACAGTCTATATGAATGTTGTATTACATACCTACAGATTAATATATAGAGGTAGAGACAGAGGGATGGATATAAAATAAAGGGTTAAAAAATCAAATGTCTAGCTTGTGTGTGGTTCTCGTGCTTATAAATTTACTTAATAATTCAGACAGCTATGAAAACACCATATAAAACAAGTATTGATTCATAGAAGCCCATTGGAAGAGATGGTGTTTAAAATGACCCTCATATTCCTGCATCTTCCAGCAAATGTAAAAGCAATGAAAAAATGAGTAACCCACTCATTTCTAACCCACCAGGTATAACTGTCTCCCTTTCGATTTTAATGGCTAAAATGAAGAGAGTTGCACATCCTTGGTAGGGTTAGGTCTGGCATGGCCAGGAAAGATATCTCAGTGGAAATGACATTGCCATATTCCACGTCACTCTCTGAGTTGGGTGCCACGATCTCCAGCCTCACAGGTCCATGCAGGTTTTTATGTTGCCAACACTGGTGACCAGAGAGCAAGTCATGTTTTCTGTTTCGTGCATCATCAGCCCTCCCTGACGGCAGGACTCTGGGGGTGAGGATGTGTCTGGCAGGTCCACCGATGCTGCCTAAGGAGGGCAGAAACCAGTGCAGCCTCCACAGCTCCTTGGCTCTGTGCTGAGTAAGCACCTTCTTCATGTCATAGAAACATCACAAAAATGAACTGAGAAACATTGAGAAATAGATATGTACCAAATTACCAGTGTCTTTAAAATTCTCTAATCCTATCTTCTGAAAATTATGAGACAAACTTCTCTTCCTCCATTATGAGTGAAAGTAATTGATTTAAAAAGAGAGTTCTCAAGTACTTCCTCATATGGTAATTCGTTTTATTTAGTACTTCATTTAATCAGTCATTCCCCAAATACTTAGCTGACTTCAATTATGTGCGAGTCACTGTGCTAGGTGTGGGGGCTACAAAAATGACCCTCATCTTCAATACTCACAGAAGGGAAAAGTCTCAAAGCAGATACAAACGAATGAACAAATGAATGAGCGAGCAAAGGAACTTATAAGGGTTCTGGTTGGTGCTGTAAACAAAATGTCCCAGATATTGGGAAAGAACAGCAGGTGGGCTGGCCAGAGACCTGCAGGAGGATGGCCGACCATCAGGGGAAGAGCTTTCTCCAGCTTTCTAAGAAGAGGGCTGAGCAGGTGAAGGCCCTGAGATGGGGTGTTTGAGGAACTGTCAGCAGACCAGGGCACCAGGGACAGTAAACAACGGGCAGGTCAGCCCAGGCCCAAGGCTGGCGACATGGGCAGGGGCCGGGTTATAGCACAGTGTCTTGGACCAGTGGTCTAAGCCTTGGGGGCTCCCCATGAGGCTGTTTAATCTTACAGATGAGGAAACTGATGAGGTCAGTGGGCTGAATCAAAGGTGCTCAGCTACTCACGTGGCAGAACCACGAATTCAACCTGGTCGGTCTGACTCTGAACTCTACCAGGCCATACTTCTTTCTGTCTTAGAAACCCTCAAATGGGAGGCATGGCTAAAAAGGATTGGTGGGAACTGCTCTTTATAGTAGAGAAATAATAATATCTGATGATCTGGAATAATTGATTATGCTTCTGTTAACACATGATTTTTCTAACCGTGTCTACATGGCTGACTGCATGATTTTGGCGCAGACATGATTCAGAGGTGCGCTTCCAGCCACATCTCACGGTTGTCACTGCTCTTGGTGTTTGTGGAGGTCTTACCTATTTGGCTGTGTAATGGCAAGTAGCTGTTTAGTTTTGTAGATCACTTTCATAACATAAAGCCTAATGTCTTTTTCTCCAAAGCATTATTCAGAGCGCGTGTGCCTGGATGTAAGTGTTGAAAAGCATGTGGGTCTTTATTTGTGTGCTCTTTATTTCTGAGTCTGGGCTGCATTTTCCAATAAACTTGCCCCAGGAACTTTTATAGATGGAAGTGGAAGCTTTATTTTTTTCCTCTCAAATAGAAGCACATGTGTGCATGTATGTCTCTATACCCACACGTACACAAATGATGATAGTGTTTGGCCTGTTCTCTGCAAAACTAGGGGAAAAATAGGTTCTTTGAATGGCAGCTGTTGTGCAGTAAATTCCACAGCTGTAACCAAAAAGTGGATAACCTCGTTAGTACAACAGCCACAAAGTAGCCGGGAAGTTTGGTTTTGATTCTAGTGCCTCTCTCTCTTCTTGAAGTCACTTTCTCACATTGTGGGGCTCTCTTGTTATCTCCGTGGTGCCCGTTGCCTGAGGTTCCCTCCAACAATGGTTTCATGAAAGGGTTAAGAGAGATGGAATACCGGAAAGTAAATATCCTCATTGCGTTCTTCGGCCTGTAGCAGACGGGTTTATTGTGGCATGAAGTTTCTTTTTTTTTTTTTTTAATTTCAGCAAGTTATGGGTGTACAGATGTTTAGGTTACATGTGTTGCCCTTGGTTTCCTCCCAGTGCCCTGACCTAAAGGAATGCATCCTAATGGAATCACACAAGTTTAAATCTTTTAAGGGTATTTTAGAAATTCAAACCTGAATGAAATTTAGCAATTGAGGCAATTGTAAAAAGTGTTTATAGGTGGCCAGGAGGCAGAATTGACTTTATATTTAAAATAAGACAGTTCCCCCAAATCCAAAGGTGCTATATATCCTTCACTCTTCACATTGAACTAACAGACGGTGGCTTTGCGATTTGAATGTGCTTACCACCCACGCCAGGGCTCTGCCTGGTTTGGTTCTCTAGTCAGTCACCTGCCTGTCCAGCTCTGCGCAGACCATTGAAGATCACTGAGAGGTTCCAGAGATGCACCTGGAAACCGATGAGCCTTTCTGCTGAAGCAAATGCAAATAAAATGTGTGGCGTTCTCACTGCTCTGTTCCCCACATCTACCCTGGCCCTTTCCCTGTATGTATTATCCACCGGGACTAAAACCCTGGCGCTGCGATTATGTGGAAGTGAGATATTCCGTGGCAGTTCTAAGGAAAGACTGTTATTTTAGGGAAGGGTTAAAATGCCCTGTGGGTTGAAATCATTGAACAAAAAATAGTGGCTTTTACCTTCTAATGTGCAGTGGCTGGGTAAAATAGCCTCTTGACATCTTATTTTTCCTAGACTCTTTCCTTCATTTCTTAGGTACAAACAAATGTATTGAATACTGTATTTAGCTCTTATTTACCCTTCCAATAGAGAGGACTGCAGCAAGGCAAATTTTAGTGCTTCATTTATTGTACTATTATGAAGGACTCCAGCCTGTCCCCCACTCTCTTGCGCTCTACCATGTATAGAATTCCTGGAACGTTTTTGAAACACATTGTGGATTCTTCTATGCGATTTAAATTGAGTTCTATCAATTTGATTTGAATATTAATGACTTTGAAAGGCCTATATGTATAGTAGGGTTGAATAAATGTTTCATGACTGATTTTCTACCATAGGAACTTGGTAGTGTCACCACTTAAAGATCATTCCAGGAACTAAATACAGATTTTGATTTACAAATGGATCACAAGTGTTTCTGTACAAATGTTGACTCGCATCACTTTCTTGGTGTGAAAAAATAATGTTTATTGTGAAAGTCAAACATGATTATGCATTTCAAAGTTTCATGTTTTCATTATAATTAATATGTAACTTTCTAGTTACGAATAATTTTTATTTTTGGGAAATATAAATAGGATATGTAGAAAATACTCAGTTAAAACGTGTTGAGTGAGTGAATGCCATGCAGTGTGTAGACTTTATGACATTTTAGTTGCTTCACATTTTTCCTTTCTATCCACACCCCCAATTTAGCCCAGCTGGGGATAGTTGTTGAGATTCCCAAACAGGAGACCTCAGAAGCAAGGTGTTACTGTGCTATTTACTGAAATATTAAGAAACAAGGCCCAGTTTGTCCGATTTGTTCACAGTTTGTGAAGGAATATTGACAAAACTTTATGCCTCTGATTTTTGATAGAGAATACATACACATCAGACTTTTCTTAAAGATTCAGACTTTGAGAATTTTATTTAAATCTTTGGAAAACAGAAGAACTGGTTCTCACTCAGACAGCGGTTTGTTGATCACTTTTAACTTGGCTCAGAGCTGAGTGTAAAGGTAGCACTGACCGTGAGCGGCTCTCTTTGTTTAGGCAGGCTCAGAACTCTGCTCCGGAATTACAGCATCCAGTAGAATGCCCTTTTCAATAAATAATGCAGTTGCCATAAATCTACTCTGATTGGTCAGCAGTCTAAACTCCACATCTTTCTCCTTTTCTGCTCTTTAGTAAAATGAAGGGCAAATTAACATTTCAGTTAACTTACTGTGGCTCTATAACTGTCGTCCTAGAAGAGTTTCTCAAAGCATCTTGTGAGGAACACTGGTCTCTAGAAATGCCTCCAAAGTCTTCTGCAAACCGCATCTGGGGTAGGATATTTGGAATGCGTTTCACAGATTAGCAGCCGCATAAGGGCTGTATTCCTCAAGGGTTTTATGACCTTGATACTCCTTTTTTTTCCTCCCTCCATTACACTTGTAGACCGTATCTCAGGAGGCCTGTGACTGAGTTAGCACACTGCTTGGGAAGACCTGGGCCATCGAACACTTTCTTTCTACTGATCTTATTGACTAAATGTAGATTAGCAGGTACAAGTCACATTTTTATAAATGTTTGTTGTTGTTTTAAATTACCCCATCTTTCATGTAGTTATTCAGAAATGAAAGCTATAAAAATTTTTTTAAATAATTATTTATTGTTGAATTTAGAGAATTCAGAATCAGGATGTAAAATGAACGTCTTCAGTGACTCATAGGAAAGAAGAACCTAGAACAGGGGGCCTTGAGGTAGGAGAGCTCAGCTTCCAAGGGTCAGACTATAGACAGTCCTTCTTTAGAAAAGACAGAACAGATTTTTAAAAATTTTCGACAATATTAATACTTTCTATTTCCAGGAAATAGTGGATTGAGTACATGAACTATTTAGGGAGTTTTTCCTAAAGCCTGTAAAGGTAGAATTTAATTCTGATCTCAATCAGCAGAGGCTGTCCTGGGCCGCCCGCGGTGCTATAGAAAGAAGTGAATCCAGACACTGGCTTGGTTTACGCAATACTGTTTTACAGACGTGTTGACAAATTTTAGTTTTCAGAAGAAACATAGTTTTCTTTGCGGTGACTGTTCTGAATGTGGCAAACAGAATAATGGCCCTCCAAAACGTTCAGTCCTGATCTCTGGAACCTGTGAATACTTTACCTTCCGTGCCCAAAGGGATTTTGCAGATTTGATTAAACAAAAGATCTTGTGATGAGATTATCCAAGTGGCCCTAATATAATCTAAGGGTCTTTATACGAGGAGACAGGAGGGTCAGAGTTAGAGTCAGAGGCGGAGGCTGGAGTGATGCAGAGCCCTGAGCCAAGGCACGCTGGCAGCCCTGGAAGATGCAAGAGGCAGGGAGCCTAGAGCCTCCAGAAAAATGCAACCCTCCCGGACCGTTTTAGACTCTGACTTTCAGAACTATAAGATAAAAAACGTGTGTATGGTTTTGAGCCACTAAGTTCCTGCTCATTTGTTGCAGGAAACTAATACACTGAGGAAGGGTTTCAGTCGCTCACTGAGTCAGTATTAAGTGCCTACTGTGTGCCAGCTCACTTTTCCTCCTAAAGGGGGAGAGAGAATGTAATTTCAGAGACCGCCGTGTGCTTCCCTGAGAAGAGAGTTGCTTAACAGTAGAGAATGGTTGGGCAAGGAGGTGCAAAGGGACTCATTTTGATGGGGTCATTGGTCTAAGAAGGCCTCTCTAAGGAGGTGACATTTCAGCTGGAACCCAGATGACAGAAAGGAAGCAGCATGCTGAGCTCCAGAAGCCAAGGCCTCCAGGCAGGGGACGCAGCAAGTACTGACTTGCAGAGGGGCTCGTGCTGTGCCACGAGGCAGAAGCTTCTTAGGATGCCGAAGTCCCCCCTCCGCGGCCTTCCCTGCTTAGACTTAGAGACTCAGAGGTGATGGTGGCTCGGGTGTCCTCATTTCCCCTACCGAAGTCCTCAGCAGGTTCTTTAGTACATTGATCTTGCCCGAGAGGTTGAGAGTGCATGTCGGAGGCGTGGTTTTGGTAGAAGGGGCATCCTGTCTGTCATTCTCGACATCCCATGTGCAGGGCCCAGCCATCTCCCATCCCCACTCTGAGAACTCTGCGCCAGCACTCTGAGAGCAGAGGGCCTGGACTCCCAAACCGTTAACCGCTGCTGTGAGAGAGCCAAGAACTTTCCACTTCTGCCATTACATTCTGAACGGGCTTTGTAATCTGGAGCGGGGCAGCCCTCCTACCTTGGGCACCTCGCAGGAGCCAGCGCTGAGGGCTGAGGGCCAAGGGACAGCTCTTCTGGGTGCAGGAAAGGCCTCCAATAACACGCCCCTTAACCAGGTCTTTGCAGGCAGAGAAGAGAGTGTTTCCGTTGCTGGCCCATTTTGAATAAGCCGTGAAGGCTGAAGATCACGCGTCCATGCTGTGTTCTCTCATAGCCCTTGCAGTCTGATAGCTGATGTGAATTTTAGAGAGTGTTTATTTATTTCTGGCTTTACCAGCAAGAAAGTGGCAGCCCCAAACGGGAATGTGAGCAAAATGTGTTGCAAGCCTTCACAACCCCTACCTGTGTACCCCGAGGACAGGGAGAATCCTGGGCCTAAGAAATTGTGGTGGGAGTATGGAGTGTCATTTTTGTCTTCCTTCCTACATCATCTTTAAAATGTACCTACCCTATCCAGCTGTTAATGTTTGTGAATTACCTATATAGAAAATCAAGGGCATTTTTTTTGCCTTTGTGAAATGTTTTCTTTTTTAATGGTCTTGATTTTTAATTAGGTACTGACTTTTTAAACCCCAAAACATCGTGCGTCCTAGAATTAGAAGCGTAAATGACCGTTTGGGCCTCCTCCCCAACCCTGCCGGATAGTTCAGGCTCCTGGAACTCTGGAAAGGTGTGCAGAGAGACATGCAAAGTCTGTGTGACGTTGTAATTATATGCGAAATGTTTTTTTGGGGTTTTGTTTATTTAATGAATAGAATGAGGTAGTTACACTTAGTAATACCCATTCACCCAAAGGAAGGGGGGTCGTTAAATCATTGTGTTTTTTGATGAATGGCTTGTACACTGAAAAATAAATTGGACAAACTGGCATAGAGCTCAGTGAACATGAAATCAGCTATTAGAAGAAAGCTTGTGAACAAATTCTGAGGCAGATATGCATCTTTTGATTAATGCCCTATCAATCATCCACACAGCTACCTTAGCTAAGTCCTGCTGTAATCACTCATGGTTGCTTTCGGAAACACTGGCAGAAACCGTAGCGCTGCAGAAACGGAATATTATTACTGATTTCTCCCTAACTTACTGTGAACAATGACTGTTTTCACCACATTTCTGCTTGCCTTTATTAAAGAAATACAATATAGAATGAAAAGAGAGTTCCTCAAAGCCTGGTGAAATTCTCCTAGGGTATTCTTAATGATATTCAGTCTTAAATGGGCAAGCTATTGTAATGGAAGGTTCTCTGTAGGAATAATAGTAATGTAATCCCATTGAAGCCGCCCGTTATGGATTGTAGTCAAATAGGCAAAATGTAGAGTCACATTAATGAACAGAGTAGTATCTTTGGAATTATTACTTAAAGTTGTTGAAATGGTTTGAATTTTGTTATTGTAATTATTTTATTCTCTGTTAATGCGCTTAACAGCCATAGTAATTAACCCACCAGATTGGAAATTTGCATGAGTTCTAACTTTGACATTACAAGAAACCCTGATTCTTCCTGGGTATTAACACAGCAGGACAGGGGGAAATATATACATATATATATATATATTTCACTGATTATTTTTTTAAAAAGAAATTGCTATGTATGCAATTATTAGTTTTTCATGCATTTCTAAGCCATTGGCAAATTCCTCAAGAGTACTTCATTCTTTCAAGAGGATTTGATTCCTGAACTATGCTGGCACAAAGAGCGATTTGGTGTTGCCTACCGATCCGGAAATCTTTGGGTAATATCACCGCTTCCTCCGGACTTACTGTAGCCTGGGAAATAGTGTGGCGTAATAAAGCAGTGACAGGCATTAGCATGCATAATGGGCTGTAATAGACATTTAATGCTGTTTAGCTGGAAGAGGGAGCTGTGCTCTCCCATTGGAATATTCCTCTATCGAAGCCTATTGATCACCGATTTCAGTGGGGAGAGGTTAATCCATCAGCTTCTGTAACCAGACGGCACTGATGGAAATTCTTTAGGTGGCATTCTGGATGAACCAAGCTTTCCATCTTTACAAACAAATGAGTGATATGACAAGCATGGTGTTCAAAACACATTTAACCAATTGATTTTCTTTCTTCTTGTAATAAGATCTGGAGACATATGAAAGCACGCGGTGTGAGCTAAGATTAAAGGAATTGCTCCATGCACAAGAACATACGGAGCTAAGAGCCAATAAAAGTACTATAAAGCGTGTAGTCACCCATTCTCTTTTTTATATAAAGTTTGTTATTGCAATAAATAGTTATTATTGAGCTGATGCCTTTTATTTCCATTTTGCAGAATCTTGTTTCAGGTCCACGTGTATGTGCACACGCACGTGTGTGTGTGTCTTGTCTCTGTGGTCATCTTTCTCCTAGAAGTTTTCAAGCTGTTTGGCAATAATCCTTTCTACCGTCTCATTTAAACAGACACCCAAGGGAAAGGGGGGAGGGCATTAAATCATTGTGTTTTTTGATGAATGGCTTGTACACTGAAAAATAAATGGACAAACTGGCCAATTTATATGCATGATTTGGGATGGTAAAATTATAGCTAGAAAGCTGCAGGTCTCGTGTGCCTGTCTCGGAGTTCGGCGTAAATGACGCCCTCTCTCTCTCTCTTTTATCTCCCCACACGCAGCCCTGCCTTGAGCTTCACCTACCCTTCCGCGCCTGTCTCTCTCCATATGCATCAGCAGATCCTGAGCCGACAGCAAAGCTTGGGCTCAGCCTTTGGACACAGCCCTCCACTCATCCATCCTGCCCCAACTTTTCCAACACAGAGGCCTATTCCAGGGATCCCTACGGTACTGAACCCCGTCCAGGTCAGCTCCGGCCCTTCTGAGTCCTCACAGGTGAGAGGGACAAGTGGATGGGCCGGCCCATGCTGGTCAGCAGAGGAGGGCCATGCCGCCGTGCTGGTGCCTTGGTGCTCTCATGGCTTCCTTACTGGCATCCTGTCTTCTTAACCCTGGGGTCTGTTACTCAGTCTCGGTGAGCGTGTTGTATATATCCTCCTGATTAAACAATAGCTCCTTCCACCAGAGTCGTTTTCTCATGTGTGTAAAAGCAGGCCTCTTGATAAGGCTGCGCTCCGCCCTGGTGCCATCTGTAAACCACGTCCCGTGTAAATGCAGCCTGTGAATGAAGGCATTGTTCTCCTTGGTCACTGCGCGCTCCTTCTGCTACAACCGCAGTTGCTACTCAGCATCATGTAAGAATAATACTGTGCTCTGCCCTCTGTTCTTACTGCCACACCGATATTGTTTGGAGAAGACTCTGGATGCTCTAATTAAAGAAGTTCACAAATGGTTCATGTTGATTTCCTACCCACCTCACAACTTTGTTCTTTTCAGATACGCTGTTGGAGCTCATTAAAGCCTAGGGCCCCAGCTCTATTTAGCTTTTAAAAGCCCTGGGGGTTTATACTCAAGAGTTAAAGATGAAGAGCTGCCTCATGAATGTATTTTTCAGTTTTGAACACATTATCTGAACCCTATTACCGTGGGATGGGAGCATTGTCAGAGCCATTGCTTTAGTGCCAAATAAGCCTGCTTGTCTCAAGTTGCAGGTTTTAATTCTGATGCCACTCATTGATCAAAACCTGATTTTTGTCTCTGGCCCTGCAAATGCAACCAGCAGAACAAGCCCACAAGTGAGTCTGCGGTGAGCAGCACTGGCGACCCCATGCACAACAAGCGGTCTAAGATCAAACCTGATGAAGACCTTCCCAGCCCAGGGGCTCGGGGACAGCAGGTAGGACACCCAGACTGTGCAAGGCAGCTCCCTCCTCCCTCCCCAGACCTGGTGTCTTTTCACAGAATTTCCTTGTCCCCTGCATTAGTGGCCTTAACTATACTCAACGTGTTTGATAAAAGGCCAGCTATAGGATGACCAGACTTGTTTCTGTAGCTCAGAAGCAAATACCGCCAATGCAGGATGCTGCATGGAGCGTACCTTCTTGGTAGTTTAGGCAACTTAGGAGGGTTGGCAACTGTAGTTCGTAGTGTAAACAGTTGGATTAATTTGATGTGCCCAGGCTTTAGTCCTCATCCATGATCTTGGACCTGAATTTCTGAACTCCTGGCCCCAAGCCTGAGCTGGGGCAGAGATTAGTATTGTTCCTTGCACTGACCACTTTCTTATTTTTTCATATTTGCTACTTCTCACTTGCCACGAGAGCCTGAGAACCAGAAAGGATCAAGCACAACCAATCTAACCTAAGGCTAGATTCTGGCCCTCCCAAAATCCTGAAAGGAGGAGTTTAGAAATTTCCATCTGGATTCTGCTTCTAGTCCCATAAAGTTTCTGGGCCTCAGTTTAGTACTTTGTAGGTTATGCCCGTAGCACCATCTCATGGGGCTCTTGTGCTTGACAAGAAGGAGTTCAGTGCTGTCATCAGGCTACGTTAGCCCAAACCTCAGGCTGCTTTAGCCCGAACTTCCTTTTCCGCAAGAACTTGGAGGATGGAATGAATTGGTGTCGTGGATTCTGAAATGGATCCTTCCTCTTGCATTGTGCTAGACAACAACCTTGCTGATTATACTTCAGTGCTGATACACAGTTTTTATCATCTAGCTCCAGATTGGGACCTGAATCTACACACCTAATTGTCTCCCAGAATTCTGGAAATTCTTTGCATTTGCATTGCTGTAAAGCTACTACTATAGCAGACTGGAAAGGACTATGCCCCTGAGGTTTAGGTGCTGTGGGAGGTTTTGGGCCTTGGAGATCAGAGGTTGACTCCAGAGGGCATTGTCCCTATAAAGTCCACAAAAGTACCTCATAGTCACCAACAGCAGGGTAAATAGAAGTACTAGTAAGCCATTTTCCTAAATTACAAAATTTAAGAATAAACAAATGGATATACTGAAAAGAATTAAAACAAGTAAACAAAATAGAAGAACCAGACTTTTGGGGAAAGACCTAATTCAGTTGCTTCTCTTGTGGATTTTGTCTTGTGTGTGTGTTTTGGGGGTTTTTTTAGGTTGTTTTTTAGATGACATTGGAGTTTATTTTCAGTTTTGTATTCAGGGCAGCAAAGTTTGGCCTCGGCTTTTTCTCATTATTATGACTTGGGCTGTTGTCTTGAATCACAAGCTAAAAATCTCAGAAGATGTATGTGGGAAATCTGAGAAAATGCACAGAAATGATTTTGTGTGTTTGACTTCTTTCATACACAAAACCCAACTGGTAGACCTGGGCTCTATTTTATTTTCATTGAAACATTGCATTAAGAGGAAAAAAAATCTAAATCAGGATTTTACGTTTTCTTCTTCCCTCCCATGGAGTCTGATTCTTTCTCCCTCTCTGCTCCCTTCCCCCCATCCCCTGCCTTTCAGGAACAGCCCGAAGGGACAACCCTAGTCAAGGAGGAAGGGGACAAAGATGAAAGCAAACAGGAGCCCGAAGTCATCTATGAGACCAACTGCCACTGGGAAGGCTGCACCAGGGAGTTCGACACCCAGGAGCAGCTTGTGCACGTGAGTGGAGGGTGTGCAGGAACTCGGCTTTACAACTCCATGACCCCTTCTGTGGAGGTCAGCTTCTCTGACCCCACACGGAGTCAAGTTTCTTAGCTAGCAGCACTGCAAACTGGAGAGGGCTTTATGACTTTCCGAGAATAAAGAAAACTCGGAGCCACAGTGCTTGACCTGTTCAGTCAGCTAAAGCTTAGTGTAAAATTCAATAAAGTCTTCAATAGAGAGTGTAATGACTCTGATCCTGTAAGCCAGAAAACACCATTTTGAGTTAGCGACTTTGATGGTTATTGAGTAATAGTAAGCTGGACATGAATTATTATTAACCTTTTAACCAAGTTTGATTCCCCTTCCAAGACGCAGTAACAATAGAAAAAATTGTCGGGGTGGGGGAATTCCATTTTTCCTCTCCCAAACCCTCAAAGCCAGAGGAATCTTCCGTGATTTTATGCGACCATTGGCACTGTGTATGAAGATAGGTAGCGCAGTTCCTTGACTTGAGGCCAGCCCTTGCGGGGTGAGTCGTGTCATGGAAAAAGTTATATGCGGTTTTAAATGTGTTTAATGATGTGTGTTTTTGAAAACTGCAGTGTGGTCAGATTGAGAACCACTCCTTCTCTTACCACACCAGGTTTAGAAGTCTTTTAATGACTCTCCTGTGCGTCGTTCTGAATGATGCGGCGCACACACAACCCCCACCCTCGCACCTCCGTCACCCGCGCTCGCTGTACCTGGCGCCTTCTCCCAAGGCCAGTGGAGCTTCCCTGGCAGGGGGGAACAGGGAAGGGCATTTAGATAATCAGCAATCAGAAGATACAGGTCCTGCAAATTCTGTGCAGAAGCACAGGGGCCTGTGGAGGCATTAAGGGTGGTTTGCTAACTCTGGCAGTTTCTCAAGCTTCTAATAGGATGGAAAATCTGACAGAGCAGCGCTTGTGGGGATTGGCTCCTTCCCTTCCACTCCCCTGAACTCTTCCCCCTTTCTCTCTCTCTTTTTCATTATCCACTCTCTTTTCTTTTACAGTAATTTCGTATTTTTGGATGATCTGTATTTTTTGATAACCCTGTTCCATTTAAACACTAAAATTATGAAGTCACTCTCATATCCCCCATGTGTCATAGGCTGCATGAGCTTTTGAAGTGTGTCTTCTGCCACTTAGCCCACCCTGTGTAATACGCGCACACAGATACACAGTTACATTGTGGTGTTAAATACACAGTTTCCAGGTTTTGAGATCCGTTATATAGCGAATGTTTTGAGGACTTAACATGACATCAGCAGAGTCCCCCCCACCCATTTCTTTTTTAATCATGTCTCCTTGTAATTGTAGAGGAAGAATTATACATTTCTGAGCACAGCAAAAAACTAGAAAGTCAAATGTTTTTAATTAAGTTATATTTCCAGATTTTTCCACGAACTTAATTTGATTCTTTCTCTTTAATTTGTTGCAAGTGTTATTTTTAAGCCAAGCCTGACTTAATGGCCCTTTATTCTTGCTGACTGTTTTAATGGAAACCACAAAGACACTGTAATACTCAGGAGGAAAAAAAAGTTTGGAATTTTTCTTTTAATATGGGGGAAACACTCCCAAAGAGTAGCATGTGCTGTGAATATCCTCAGCGATATAATGAGTGAACAACATACACGAAGAGAATTGTTTGTGTAAAAGCTGCCATCGTAGAAAAGATGTTGGCAGTGCTGCTCACTTTTAAAAATATCTATCCTTCTGAGGAATGATGCAGTCTCATAATGCCTTTTTGGAGGATGAGTCATCGTCGTTTCCAAGGAGGGCTGGCTAATGGGTCCAGGCATTATCAGATGAAGAATGATGTAGGAGCGTATTCTAAATCCATGTTTATAAATGAACTGCCCTCCTTATAAAAGGCCAGGTTTGAGGTAACGTTTTTGAGGGTGTGGTAGTAACTTAACCCCTTTACCTCCTAGACACTTTTAAAAGATAGTGAAATTGCAGGTATTTGAATTTAATCTCAGTGGCCAAAGGTCTCTAATGGTATTTTAAAAGAGATACCTTTTAAAAGATACTGATATTTTAAAAGACAGTCGTTATAAGGGAAGCCTGCTTAAACTAATGACTAAAGTAGCACCATATTGTCTGTTCTATGGAAACTATCTTTAAAAAATATGAATGAACACATATACAGTGGAATTTTTTTATTCCAAATTAGCTAGAAGAAATTCATGTCAAGATTAGAAGAAAATGCAACGTGTTACCTTTACTATATTAATTTTAGTCTGAGACAAATTCTATAAGTAAACTTAACTAAGTGAATTAAAAATTATAATTTACAGCAATATAAATAAAGACACTAGTTTATATCACTTATTTTCCACTTTTTTCCTCATTGTCTGAAATGTAGAAATTCCAAATTTGTGTGTTTAAGTGGATTTTACATTGCGTGACACATAGGTACCTTTGTACGCGTGAGTGTAACTGTTAGCATTGTGGTGGCCTGGTCTAGAATAGGTGCTTTATATTTTGTCGATTGAAGGAATAGCTACTTTAAGTCCACCTAATTACTTTGGTGGCAGGTAGAATAAATACCAGTTGCTAAAACCACATCTTTGGGGGCAGAGGGAAGCATTAACAGTTTCCATTCCTGTGACTTTCCTTGGCGAGAGGACATTTTGTGAATTAGTTGAATTTTCATGCCACATACAACCAAGAGGCAAGGTGTTAAACCATTCTGATGCTCTGCCTTATTTATAGCCGTGACCCATTCTTTTCCCCTCTTACAGTTAATAGAAAGATTCATGATTCTTCATGGTTGTCTATCTAGTGTCTGACAGTCCCGACTGCCTGCTAAAGCAAGTCACTATCTATAATTGATATCCTTCCGGGGAATAGGGTGCTGGCTGCAATTGAAGGGCTTTGCTGAAAGCTCTTAAATCCTGACAAGTTCTCCCCTTGTTCTGGTTCAGTCGCTGAGATGCACGGCTGGAATTCCGGAGTTATTTGAACTTGGTGCAGAAGGGAGACATGTGTTTCACATTAGCAAATCACAAAGTTGAAGAGGAGAATTAGGAACTCGGCTGACTTTGCCCGCCAGGTAGTCTCATTTCCAGCGTAATGCACTCCATGTACTCTTGAAAAGATTACCTCGTGCGTTACTGTCCGAACAGATGGGCTAAATATTGCCTTTCCCTTCCCTTCTCCTTTATTTCAAGCCCCCCTCCTTCTCCAGTTATGTGTTTATTCTAGGTTGCTGCTTGGGTCTTTATCACTGGGATATTTAATTAATTCCTCTTCCCTGCAAGATAATTATAATTGGGCTTAGTTACTCTCAAGCTAGTATTAACTTTGCCATCCATTTACTTCTGTGACCAGAAGCTAAGAAGATACACGCGTATTTTTCTTAACTGAGTTTTTCCTGTACTTTGTCCCTTTCTTGGTGTCAGTTAAAACAGAAGGGAACAAGAAAGCAAGAGGGGCATATAGAATAAAAATGAACTTCAAGTACATTTGATTAAGACCAAATTTATTATTGATTTGTCAGGATACAAGTTTTTCTTCTCTTGACATCTGAAAGGCACATATTCTAACATTGCAAAATAAGTTGAAAGCGCACACATTTTTTCTTCGATTTTAAATTAATCAAACCCTCTTTTTGTTGTTGTGCATTTATTACAAAAGACATGAATGTTACATTTAAATGTGTTTCTGAAAGTCGTAGAATGTCGGTTCTCAAAGTGTGATTTGGTTTCGCTTTTGCTTTTGCTTATGTTAACTGGTTTAGCTTGTGTTGTTACATAAAACAACTCAGCCTGGCTTTTCTCATGGATGAGGGATGCTTTCCATCCTTACTGAGAGCCATCTCCCTCTAGTTTGAATCTTGTCCCAGAAGTAAGTTCCATCTTTGGCTCTTTGATGGTTGAGGCGTCTGAAATACGCACAGCATGCAGCACACATTGGTCTCGGGTTCCCGAAACCTGCACACTCTGTGAATGACATTGTGTATACTACCACTGTTTTGAGAGGCTTTTTTGAAAAAGGAAAAGGAATAAGTGGAAGGAACTTTTATCTCAGTGTGGAGTCATCACTGATGAGTGGCTAGTTATGCTTGAAAACATCAATGCTGAGATAGAATAAAAATAGTATAATCACTATACCTCGTGTCCACCTGTTTACCTCTGCAATTCCTTGCCCTCAATTTCAACAGTCTAACCCTCTATTTCTGTCTAAGAAGTAACACACATAATATTCCTCGCAAAGGTCTTTAAAAAGTCAGATTCTTTTTTAAGAGTTTTATTCCCCAGCCCATTCCCTAGCAGAATGACCTGCAGAGTCCCTTGGCAATAATACTGGGGCATGTGGTCTTTTACCTGTGGGGCAGAGCCACGGAGAACTTACGATGTATTTATATTAGCATCCCGCTTCGACTGGGTGGCATTTAAGTCTCTGTAATCCTCCATTTGTGTCTTTTAAGCGTTGTGTCAAAAATTCACCTTTTTGTAGAGTGATTAACCACCTACTTGGGTTTTAAATGCTTTCATATGCTGCAAATTTTGATCTTTAAAAGCAGGCTGAAGTTTCCTTTATCAGAAGAATACAGTTATAATCACCTTTGCTGCCATTTGGAAACAGATTCTGTACATCAGCAGCATGAAAATGAAAGGCTTTCTTTTTACTATCATACAGATTTAGATATAAAGAAAGCACATCTAATTTGTGAAGAATTGATGTATCCGTAGAAACGCGAGGAAGAGTTAGGATGTGAAGACATTATTTTTGTGTTAATACCATGATCCTACATTTGCATTTTAAATGTTTTCCATCTAATTTTGATCCCTTTGCTAAAGTTGCATTGTATATCCTTACCTAAGAGAAAATTGAGTTTAAGATGTGATAGCGGTCTCAGATAGGAGGCAGAAATTAGTTTTGTGTGCATATAAAACCTAAAACGGATGAGTAGAGATTTTGATCTTATTTTCCCTACATGGAGTTGCTAGTTAATTTAGTTAACTCTAATTATTTGGAAACATGGCATGTAAAATATAGACTAAGAGCTACAAACTTCAAAGCCATCCTTTGACAATTTTGCCTTAAGGGTCACATTCTCTTTAAAGTTGCTGACTAAATTGCACCTGCAGAAATTGTTCCCATAAAGAGACATTTCGGAGATCAGACCAAGTGTGTATAAGGGGCATGTGGCCCACCCGCTACAGCCCCCCAGGCCCAGCTGGATTTCTGAGTGGCAGCCCCATCTCTGCCCTGACTCTTGGGATGACCTCCTTGGAACCATTTGACCCTTTAGAATGTTATTTTCTCACTTATCATACTGTGAAACAGCCGTGAAAATAAACGCTGTCCCCAACGTCCAAGGCCAAGCAGAGATCACATGCAGTAGGCCTAATGAGAAACAGACAGAGGGTCTGAAAGAGGTCACTCTGTCGCTCGTTGTTTTATGTGTGTGTGTTTTGCAGGGCTGAGAGGGGGAGGAGAATGCTGCGGCACTTGGTGTTTGTGGTTTTTGTGTGTTAGCCTCGAGGCTTATTTTATATTAATTGTTGCTAAACTGGGACAAACACTTGACTGAAGCGAGGAGACCCCCTCGTGTTCCCCAGTTCGTCTGCCGGATAGGACTTAGCCAAGATATTTCACCTCCTTCAACGTGTTTTAGTCAAAGCAAGTGAAGGATTTGAATTACATAGAGTTGCATGGTCCTTAGGATAGGGGTGGCCAACAGGTTTCCTCTCAGGTGCCAACTTCGTGGCCAGCAGCCATGTGGAGAGCTGTGCTCAGCCTGGGAGGGAGGCTGCGGGTGGACTGGGGTGGGGATGCTACAGTCAGTTAGGGACGACTGCCCCCAGGTGGAGTTTAGGAGGACGCAGTGTTCATAGCCCCTGAACTATTTCATCAAATTCTTTACCCGAGTAATTGTTTCTGCCATTTGGGGAGCGTTTTCCTGTTGCAAGCATTTTGATTGGTTCTTAGAGATACCTTAGGTAAGATTCTGGATCCTGCCTGTGATCAGTCTGCTGGAATGTTCTGCATGGACCCAGTTCACACAGGGAGATGAGGAGTGCTCTGGGCTGGGCTGCATACCTCATTTGAATGTACTTGTCTGCAACGGGGGTTGCCGGCATAGTGTTTCCTCCTGTTGATTAGGGAGAGGATGAGCCAACAGGAGCAGACCAGCCATTTGCTCAGCTGTTCTTCCTGAGAAGATGGGCAGAGCCGTGGTGGTGCCCGCAGCCCCAGCTGTGTACAGGCATGGGACTGATACCCTCAAGGACTTGATGGTCTACCTGGGAGGGGGAGGTAAGGACACATAAAAGCGTAGTACACAATATGGGGCAGGATGTAATGGAGCCATCATGTGTAGTTGAGTTCCTGGAGACTCTGAAGAGGGGTACGGTAAAAGGCTTCTGGGAACCAGGTGGGAAATACGGCTAGAGTCAAAGCAAGTCAGGCAGGCAACCCATGAGGCCTGATGATGATGATGATGATTTTTCTGTGAGAAGAAATAGCACCCAATCTGAAAGAACACGTTTCCTTACCGTTGTCACTCTGTGTCAGTACAGCGTGAGTGAGTTTCAAAGCTGATGGACCTGGGGTTCAAGGCCTGTTCTCCCCGCAGACACGTCACATTCCCCCTGTGACCCTCAATTTCATACATACATCTGTGAAGTATTCATCACATAAAATGGTGAGGGAATTAGCAAAAAAAAAAAAAAAAGATAATAGTTAGTGATTTTCCTTATAAAAGAGAAAAATGTTGGACATATTCAGAGGCTGCTCTATCCCTGCGTGTCACCTATAAAGACATGGGTTAGGTTGGTATTCAGGTAGTGTTTGAGTTGGTGTGTCAGCATGAAACGAATAATTGCATAAAGATGTCCACTAGGCCCCAAGTTCATGAAGCACTACAAGGGACGAACTAAAGAAATCTCTGGGAATCTTTGACTATAGGTTCCTCCTTGCTCTGCTGTGGGCTATGTTGAGATTCAGTGTCTTCCTATTCATGTGTTCTGGTGCTCTAAATCCTTTTGGAAATTGTCGTTAGTGATTCCCCACATCAAGGCTGATCAACTGTAGCACACAGGGGCAGATCGTTCTGCGTTGGTGGGGCCGGGTTCTGTGGGGTGGGGCTCTGTCCTGTGTGTTGTAAGATGTTTAGCTGCATCCTTGACCTTTAGATGCCAGTAGATGCCATAGTGTCAACCAAAAATGTCTCCAGATTTTGTCAAATGTCCCCTGGGGGACAGAATTGCCCCCAGTTCTGCCCTAAATTTTCCTTTTGTAGTGTGGAGGGAGGGGGAAAGATAAGAAAAACAAAAAATAAATTTGTGATTAAAGAAAAAGTTTCTCCTGCTTAAATGTACTTTAGAATGTTAAGATTAAAAAGAAAAGATTACCTCATTAAAATGTCTCTAGCAAAAAGCTATTTAAATATACCTGTGTGTGTGTGTGTGTGTATGTGTGTGTGTATGTATGTATGTAAACTGGTAGAGCTTAATTTAAAAACCACCTTTGCCAAGGTTAGGCACTCGGTTCTCAGCGAGGCCTGTAACCAGCCAACCCCTATTGCTTGGTGGAGAAACTCCATCATGTTTCTGTTGTAGCCCAAGGAAGAAGTCACTCAGACTCCAACTTCTGAGATCATGGCAAGGGCTCCTGCCTTGACATAAAACAGAGTTCTAGGAACAGAAAACAGTTTTCTAATGCAAGGACTTCTTTGAGATTCAGGGACATTTAGGCTTCTCTGGGATTAGCCAGATACTACCACAGATGAAATTTTTTTCCCTGGAACAATTAATGTCAGGAAGAGAAGAGAACTGTAAGTGGCATATCCTCAAGAGATTATGCATAAGCCAAGGCCTGAAATTCACACCAACTCCACCCCAACTCCACCCAGTTACCAGTAAAGCAGCATTAATCAGTGAGTGGGGAATGGACAGAAAGCTGGACAGCGTGTTGGAGATCTGTCTTTTATTTCTACATCCGCCAAAAGCTGTTTCTGACTTTAAGTCTCCCTGCACCTTCAATCCTCAGTGTCTCATCTGTAAAGTGGAGATAATAATATCCTTTCTGCTTTTCTCACAGGATTTTTAAATTTGTTCTTTGTGAGGATAGAATGAGATCTAATGGAAGTGCTTTATAAGCTAGAAAGCATTATTCAAACATAAGGAAGAACAGAATCCCTGGGACATAGTACTAAAAAACCCAATTAACTAAAAAGTGGAGAGATTAAGGAGATTTTATATGAAAATGAAGAAATAGTAATAAGTAGACCATTGATTTGGTTGTGTGGGCTGACCTATGTAGGCTGTTAATCTTGCATGCTGACTTGGCTGCTAGTGGTCATCACCACCACCTGGTGGCCACTACACAAATTGCAGGCACAGTGTCTAAAAGAAAAAGGCCTTATACATGGCAGCCCTAGGGAGCTGCCGTCGAGGGAAGTGGGGGGACAAGACCTGACACACACATCTTCTATGTCTGTCCCTTTGCGTAAGGGGAACATATAGGGCAGGCTGTTCTGAGTACTATACATGTACAAGCAGGGCAGTGGGAAAACAAGTAAGGTGAAGGTATGACAGAAAGATCTCCTAGAGATTGGGTTTGAACATGATCTTGAATAAATAGGTGGATTTAAACAGAGGAAGACCATTGCAGGGGGGTGTTAGGGATTCTTTGTTGAGAAGACAGCAGAAAGAAGTTAATGGATGCAGAAGGTATTAGAGAATTTTATCTATGATTTTGGCTAATATAATAAAAGGTTTGAGTTCTTAACATGTCTTTGAATTGGAAATATAATTGCAAAATGATTCATTTTATGCTTTTTGGCTGAAAAGTGGTAAGCAATGCAGTTAGAGCAGAACCAAAGTGTGTCTGGGAGGCAGAAGGGTAGTGGGAGATGAGATTATAGAATAGAGCAGCACCGTGTCATGGGAGATGAGATGGCTTGACTAGAAGTCTGACTTTTATTCCAGATGGAAAAAGGAGAATTGAATGTTTTTGATGAGAAAAATGGCTTGAGCCAGCATAAGCTTTAGAGAGATTGGATCTGAGCTTTGCAAAGCCCCAGAAGTTGCAAGTACCATATATTGAAGAAGGCAAGGGTAGGGTAGGTGGGACAAAAAATGAGACTCTATAGTGCAAATTATTTTTTTAATTATTTTTTAAAACGTTGGAGGATAGCTTGAAGATATTTTACAATTACAGTTTTGGCAGCTGATGTGATTGTTGCAGATAATGTTCAGAGAGAAGTCAGAAGTTTCAGGGTTGCTGGCTGAGCACCTGGGAGGTGGTTTTGCCCGTGGAACTCCTGTCTCCTGCTGTGTGACCTCAGGCTCTTTACCTAAGGGTTCTAGGATTCTGTTATCTCTCTTTATTTTATTTTATTTATTTATTTTTGAGACAGGGTCTTACTCTGTCCCCGGGCTAGAGTGCAGTGGTATCATAGGTCACTGTAACCTCAAACTCCTGTGCTCAAGTGATCCTCCTGCTGCAGTCTTCTAAGTAGCTGGGAGTACAGGCATGTGTCACCACGTCCAGCTAATTTTTCTATTTTTTGTAGAAATGGGGTCTCACTCTTGCTTACGCTGGTCTCCAACTCCTGGCCTCAAGCAATCCTCCTGTCTGGGCCTCTCAAAGTGCTAGGATTACTGGTGTGAGCCACCTTGCCTGGCCTGTTAGCTCTCTTTCAAATAGGATTATCAGGGTTGTTAGGAGAATTATCTCTGATAACTTGGGGAAGATACCTGCAGTGCTAGTCAAGTTTTTAAGGCCAATTAGTAATGCTTTTTGGGGGATTATCATCATTTTCCTTTTTTCATTCTTTTGTGCAGAATAAGGTGTGCCTTATTTTCTAGTTATGAATACACAGTCTTGAGTTCTGAAAGTGTCTTCCCAATCAGCAAAACAAAACTGCGCTCGCTGGCTTCTGTTAGATTCCCAGGATTGTTTTGGGTGGGCCATCTCCCGGCCAGCATAACCTCCCAGTCTAGTCTCATCTGCTTCCTGCTTTCTCCAGCCTACCTAAACAGACATGGTGTTTCATGAGGCACTACCTTGTGCTTCAGCTCATGTGACATGTCCCAAGAAGGTGTCCAGGGCAGGCTGGAGAGCCCTGGTTCATGAGGAGCAGGTCTTTCCTGGCGGCTTTTCCTGGGGGCAGGGAAAGTTCTCACACCTTCCTCTGGTGTGGTTTCTCCTGCAAGATAAAGTAGTCAAGCCACTGCCCTCCCTGTATTCCTCCTTGTGTTTAGCAGAGATAAACTTCACTGCAGTCTCAGTACTGGGCCATTTGGCTTCTGGCAGCAGCTTTAATTGGTAAAATGCAGATTTTTTTTTCTTGATCAAGAGGGGATTATTCTTGTTATCAGTCCAGAGCATCTTATTTCAAGATGAAAAGCCTTTACGGAATTACAGATGCCAGCCCTTGTACAAAGCTTTTTGGCGATTGACAACTCAAAGAGAAAGTATGATTTATTAGCCTATAATGGCTAACCCTGAGCAATGGTCCAGGTCCCACTGATTTGCGAAATTGCTTAATGCGAGCTACGTTTTTATGCCACTCGAGCCTTGGGTTACTCAAATAAACTTAGAGTCTACGTTACATGAAATGCTCTGGGAGAGGAAAAAAGAAAAGGGAGGGAGGAGAGGAGAAAGGTGGACTCTAAAATCCATCTTGGTGGTGCCTTTACAGTAGTTTGGCTGATAAGCCGGCAGAGGAAAGATTAATAACGAGGCTTGTCGCTATCAGTACCTGCTTGTCGATTCTCTGTAACAGGGCTGTCTGTTCAGCATGGAAATTATTGATTAAATAAAAATTGCTATTAGATTGTGATGTGATCCATAATCACAAACAATGGTGGACATTCCTCTTTCAGATCCCCAGCCATGCATCAAGTTCTTTCTTTTTTTCCCTCGCCGTAATTTATATCGCGCTGACACCTGGGCTCGTTCGGTTTATCCTTTCTGCTCCGAGGCGTGAGCGGTGTGGAGTGGCAGGACGTGGAGGAGGAAGGGAGGAGAAGGGACGGCCCTGCTCGGGCATGGCCAGCTTATTCCCTGGGCTACAGTGAAAACACTGTGATCAAATACACATCACATAGAGTTTACCATTTTGGCCATTTTGAGGTGCACAATTCAGTGGCGTTTAGCACACTCACGGCGCGGCGCAACCATCAGCACAATCTGGTTCCCAGACATTTTCATCACCCCACAGGGTTACTCTGCACCCATTATACAGTCACCTCCCGTCCCCCTCCCACCCCCGGGGCCCTGAGAACCGCTGGTCTGTCTGCTGTCGCTGTGGGTTTGTCTATTCCAGACATTTCATATAAATGGAATCATACAATATGTAACCTTTTGTGTCTGTCTTTTTTCATTTAGTACAACGTTTTCAAGGCTCATTCGTGCTGTGGCATGTGTCAGTGCTTTCTTCCTTTTTATGGCTGAATAATACTCCGTTGTGTGGCTGTGTCACATTTTGTTTATCCATGCATATGTTGATGGGCATTTGGGTTTATTGTGTTACAAACATTCACATACAAGTTTTTGCTTGAACACCTATTTCAATTCTTTTGGAGAGTTTTTTCAATCCCTATGAGTGGGATTGCTTGGCCATGTGGTAACTCTCTGTTTAACTTATTTGAGAAACTGCCAGACTTACAGCAGATTTTAAGCTGTCTTGTCTAGGCTCTGCCTTTTCAGGTGGTCTCACCTCCGCCTTCATTAGCCTCCTAGAAGCACCCGCGGTTCTGCCTGCCTTAGCACTGCGCCCCTCGCCTGGGTCCTGCCTGCCTTCCCCGAGGCCAGGCTCCGGCCGGCTGCAGTGCCCTGCAGCATCACCATCTGTGACACACAGGCATCACCCAGCAGATAGCTCCACATAGCCACTGTGGCTGCTTTTTCCCCAAACGGGGTCAGAATGTTTTGGACAAATGCAAAGACCGAATAGTCAAGACACTAGGTTAGGTGGGCTTAGACGAGTAAAGTAGACTGCTAGGTTGACCAAGTTTTATTTCCAAATGGTGATTTGGATGAAAGGGGGTGTAGTTCATGCTCTGTGTGGTAGGAATGAACATAATTAATTCTCTTTCAATAGCTAGTTTGTGTGTCCTCCTTGCTGGACATCACTGTTGTGGTCCCTCCTAATTGTAGAATCTTAAAAATGACCTAACCAACTACAGTGAGGTCTAGAAAGGCTAAGAAACTTATTTAAGGCCACTAACCTCATTAGTGAGTGGTTTGCTACTGATAAATTAGTTTACTCATACACAAGTCGTACTGTTTTTAATTGCTGCTGGGTGCATAAAATGAAGGTCTGGTCTTTAAACTTCCTTAGCTATCTGTGCACTTTACCATCCACCACTCCACGCGTCTCACCCCTTCCCCCAACAAAGACAGTCCTCTTCCCTCTCCATTCCACACCAAGTTGCCTCAGGTTGGCTGTTTTCCCCGTATGTTTATTGCAAGTGGAATACCATTAAAAGTAAATAAAACTCTTCATTGCAAACTTGACACCCCTTTATCAAAACACAGGTGAAAATCAGGTACTCCTCCAGGACAGACCCTCCCCACACAGGCTGCAACTTATGAACCCATCCAGAACATGTGTCTGGCTCTCGCTTTTGAGACATAAGTACTACTGATCATACTAAACTTAAGGCTGGAAGCAACACTTGGAGAAGACAGAACTTTTGGAACTTGAAACTCTGAGCTCTGGATCCCCACTGCCACCCCGTAGCCCTGCTGTATTTACCGGTTTCGCTGTAAGCTGTAGCGCTTCAGTGGAGAGAAGCAAAGATGAGACTTTGGGGGGTGGGGGTGGCGATAGCTAGCAGATCGCACCAGGCGCCTCGTGTAGGCACAGTGTCGGCTGCAGAGCCCAGCGCAGAGTGTAAATCCAGGCTTCCCGGTGGCCTCAGTTTAATAGCAAGAGACTCCAGAGAAAGTACAGTGAGAGAGCTGAAGGTCACTCAGGAAAGCCACTTTGAGCAATCACACATCATCTAAGGAAGAAAACACAAAGTACGAAAGACGAGGGTCCCAGTGGAATTCTTTGGTGAGGTTAGACACATACGGAAGGTGGAAACAAAGTAAATCTGTGGAAATAAGAAAAAGCCAGTGACACGGACTTAGCAGGCCACATCTGATCTCCCGGGGTTGCTGAGGCACGCTGGTGGCCACGAGACGGGGTGCTGGGGGCTGGGAATGGCAGGGCACGTCCTTGGAACGAGTGAATGGTTTAGAATGGACAGATGGCAATGGGAGCAAACAGCCGCCTTCCTCCTGGATTGCTCTTGTCTTTTGTGTTGTTCTGAGTGAAGATCACTCGTTCATTTTGTTATTCATTTGGAACGAGAGACGGAGGGGACAGAGATGACTCCGACGAGGCCTGTCCTCCTGAGCCTTCCCACCCTCTAGGGGCAGCAGGCAGGTGGAGACAAGTGTCCGTCCAGCTGAACGGGAGTCGATCCTTGGCTGGCAAAGGGGATCAGAGGCCACCAGTGAGTGTCCACATCTGTGGAGCAGATGGGACTGGCTGCTCCCGGGGGACTGACCTTGCTCACAAATGTAACCGTGAACCAATGTCGGGAATTTTTGATCAATTATAAAGCAAGGGTGATGTGCTGGGAGAGACTGAAGGTGGTGAATGTCATTCTGAACTTTAGGGGGCAAGAAAATGAATTCTAAACATGACAAGCAGAGGGTTTCAAGTCAGTTCTAGAGAAAACTGCATTTTATTGTTAAAAGTTCGTTGTCCTATTACAAAATGAAATAGTCATCACTGGGACCCTCTGGCTTCACCAAGAGAAGGATCGCACTAGACCAGGCTGATGTTTTCTTTGACATATCATGAGACCGATTGGTTAGGAAAATCCTGTAAATATGTGAGGTTGGAACGTGAGCAAAACACTTGATAAGCAACCACGGCAAAGGCAGAGAAGGATGGTTGTGTTAAACAGCAGTTAGGAGTTGGAGGCGCCAGCCAAGGGAGCTGTTTCTAGAAGCATGCTGCTGGCCTTGGACTCCGGCCTTGTTTTGCTGCTTCACAATTTGGTGTGTTTGTTTCCAGGATGAAGTGGTGGAATGCAATTATCATCAAAGTTGTTTATGAGGAATTTTCATATCCAGTTAATGACTGAATCAAGGTCCTCAAAGATCTTGAAAAATCAAAAAACTGAAATAGTTCCAAGGAGATTAAAAATGATGATAACAACATAAGACCTTTAATTAACTATAAATTCACTACTACAAGGCAAAGAGATTTGCTACCAAACCTGGCTAATGTGATTCTCAACTATAGAAACAGAAGTACACTATTAAGTTCGTGCTCAAACTATTTCTGGAAAAGAACACTTAGCCTGGCGTTCCACATTCTAAAGATGTACTGATTCATAGGCATTGGATCAGGTAGAGAGAGCTAAGCGTGCCTTGTTAAGACTGGTTCAGAGAACAAGGAAAGAGTGTGCCCCTATAGTCCCAGCTGCTCAGGAGGCTGAAGCGGGAGGATCGCTTGAGCCCAGGAGTTGAGGCTGCAGCAAGCTGTGATCACTGCACTCCAGCCTGGTCGTCTCTAAAAAAATAAATAACAAGAACAAAACCAGGGAAGCAAAGTTGTAGGGGTTGAGGGTTAGGCAGCGAGAGCCAGTGGGAGGGCACAATAACTGCCTTCTAATATTTGAGGGTGGATGGCTGTCTTGTAGAAGCTGGACCTTGTCTGTCTTCAGTGTGCGGATCATAGGTGCAATGCATGGAAACCATGGGGAGACAGATCTCAGCTTGATGTAAGGAAAACCGATTGAACCACGAGAGCCAGCCAAAATGCTGCCCGAGGGAAAAGGGAGTTTCTGTACTGGAATGCGAGGCATTTAAATTGGACACCACTGGGCACGGGGCACGGGGTATTATAGAGGTAATTCAGAGCATCCAGTGGGTTCCTGGACTAGATGAACTCTCAGTCCCTCTCAAACCTGAGTGAAATTCTTTTATATTGTAGAAGTTTCTTGCAAGCCAATTACATGCCTCTGTTCAAAGGAGGGAAGATTGGCGTTTGTACT
>NW_012150186.1:666460-669082 GCF_000956105.1 Propithecus coquereli
CATCACTTTGTTTCCCCAGACTGCAGTTCTTGTCCCGGTGAGTCTCAATCTTGTTTTTGTATTTATTTTCAAACACACGAGAGATTACATAATAAACTTGTAACTTTGCTGTGCTCTTTCGTGTCCCTTCTGTTGTGTAGCACCATGTGGCTGTTAGGTTCTCCTTTCTTTCTTCCTTGCATTTTAAAAAAAAAATTTCCTTCCCTAGCTTAATTATCTTGATAATTCATTTCACTGGATTACCTGGTGTTTGGGGTAGAGCTAAGAGGTCCTCGTTGGTGCTGGGCACCCTGTCATAGCTAACTGGCCCTTCCTTTTCCTCTTCTCTTTTGTGAATCTCGAGTTAAGAGTGAAGGTTTCCTTTCGAGGAAGTGTCGGGCTGGAAGCCAGGCTGAGCTGAGAGAGCTCAGTGTAGCCACACCTGCCACCTGGGGGACCCAGCAACCCTCGGAACCCCGAGAAGTGACGCAACACCACTGTTGCTTCTACCTTCTGACGCTTTTATCGTCAGACATTCCTGAAAAAAATGTTAAGAAATTTAGAAATTAAGAAATAAATATAAAGAGCCAACTAGAAGTGAGCTGTTCTTTAAGGACTGAGAAAGCACTCCGTTGTTTACTTGGCCGTCCCCTTTAGGGGTGCTATACAGGCATGCCCGAAATGTCTCCCCTGGGGAACGTCGGCTCCATCTGTCTGGCTCACTTGAAGTGATGGATGTTTCCTTTGAAATAGCACATTCCCAACTTGGGAATGAACCTGACCGACCCTAGCCACCCAAATTACGAGTTTTAGTCCTGTTGGAGCCTTTTAGGCCTGCCCTCTGCTATCTGCAAGAATGCACGTGGAGCCTCACAGACTGATTATCTAAATATGTAAAGCTGTAAGTCAAGCTAACAAACTGTTAATAAATAAAATGTTCTATACTTTGACCTTGTCTAACATACCTGCATAGTGAACAGGGGACCAGGTTTCCTAGAGAATCGCTGGACTTGTCAGAGTTTTGTGCTGGCCCAGGAGCAGTTGTCTCCCAGCCCACCCCCTTCCCCTCCCACTCCTGGAGGTGCCTGTTCCTGAGCCTTACCCCAGACCTGATGGGAGGACCTGGGAATCTGCATTTCTAACAAGCTCCCGAGTACTTCCTGTGCACACAGAAATCTGAGAACCGCTGCCCCTGCCTAGGTCTCTGAAATGCCATCAGAGCTCGAAGCCTGGCAGCCCTCAGAGAGCCTTGTTCTGGGAAGGGTGGCACTTAGAGCTCCGTTACACACTTTGAGAGTCCCTTATTCGCTTTCTTAAGTACAGCGGAACCTGTATTCTAGTTCAGAATCTGCTCCCTGCATAATTTGCTAAACTTATTTCAATCTTTTGAGGGATGATATATTTCAGTTAGGGCTAAGTGATAAAACAACTAGATTCTTTACAGTAAAAGCACCCATTTGGTTTGGTTCTAAGAACTATAACGTTATTTCATTTACGGAGACCATGCTGCATTCAGGGCTTTGACAAGGAAGCAGTCTGAGATGTCCGTCCCTCATGCCCTAAAAACTGCCTCATTCCACTCGTGTTCCTCAACTCTTCTCGCTAACTGGGGGCCCCCAGCTGACTCTTGCTTTGGACTTTGGAATTAGAGATGAGCAAAAAAAGCAAGAGAAATCGAACAGGAAGCTGGGGAGAGAGCACCATAACTACCCTTTATCTTCATCCCCTTCCCTCCCTTCCCACCCCAGGCAGTGGTTTATGCCGCGGCAGAGCCGAGTTGGACAGTGTCTGAACAGTGCATGGCAGGACGCCTGTGGGGGTGAGCACCTGGGCTTTTTTTCTAGAGGGCGGGTGTCAGCCGCTGCCTGTGAAGTGTGCAAAAGGGCAGCGCGGTCCTCGCTCCGTGGGCCTCAAGACTTAGAGGAGGCCCATCGAAGCGTGGGTCTGAAAAGGAATAACGACTCCGGACTCCAGACATCACTGGAAGGTGCTCTCAGGGCCGAGCAGGGCCCCGGTGGAAGTTGAAAGTGTGAGGGTGACTTCTTGGCCATTAGGCACCATCCGCCCTTGTGTAAGTCACGGAAATAACCAGTGCAGTGCGGGCATGGGTCAGTTCCTCCCACCAAGGGTTTGTTGTCAGTGCAGTGAATGATGGTGATGAGGATGATGATGAGGTCTTAGGTCTCTAACGTTTGATTTGTTTTCAGAGCTCCCTGGCTTAGCTGGAATGCTTCATTCCTTCACACTCATGGTGGTTTTTTCAGATCTGTAATTTGGCTTTTGGGATTGAGTGCTTTGTCTGTACTCATAAAACGTTATAAAGCTGCCGGCCTCCATAGATGCATTTAAATTCAAAGAGTCAGTTGGTTACAGCATGCTGGAAGTTTCTTTCCAAATGTTTTAATTGCAATGCAGTGTAAAATTTAACAGGGTTTTGGGGGGTAATTAAACATATGCAATTAATGTAGTGTATAATGGTTCTTGCTATTAATTTTCACAACCCAAATGCTGTTTTTCTTGCATATCCTTTCCAGCCCCATGGGCCTCTTTACTATTACTCAGACACCAAGGCCGTGCCCTTCGCGGGACCTTTGCACTTGCCATTCTCTCTGCTTGGATCAATCTTCTTAGAATTCCCTAGAC
>NW_012150186.1:669747-671744 GCF_000956105.1 Propithecus coquereli
TTCTATCTTAATGTATTTTTAAAAATTGAATCTATACTGAGTATGTTGGTATATGAATTTATATTGTATCTCGCTTTCATCATGTAAATATACCATAATCACTTAATCATTGTCATTTGTCATTTATGGTTTTTCTTAATATTTTTTCACTATCAGAAATAATTAACTTTGTGTAAAATTCTTTGTCCCTAATTTGGATTGTACCCTTCAGATATAATCTTTAAAGCAAAATAACTAAGTTAAACAGATTACCTTTAGAATGATTTTAACTAAATTTAGAAGTATAAGCCATTGGGATTTTGCCTGGAATTTTATTCACACCTTAAATTGAAAAGAATCTATATTCTCTAAAATTTCAGTTTCCCCATGTAATAATGGAGTATTTTTCTTTTCATTTTTTGAGCTTCCTAGCTTACTATTTTTCTTATGATTACCTCATATTTCTTTGTGTGCTGATGCCTAGGCATGAAATTTTTTCCCTATACGTTTTTCCCAATTGATCATTGCTTTTAACAGGAAAGGTACTGGGGTTTTTGTTTGCTTATTTTTACTTTGTGTGCAGTCAACTTTCTGAATACTCTTGGTGTTCCTAGTAGTTTTGGATTTTATTATCTTGGGTTTTCTAATAATATACTCCTATCATCTGCAAGTAGTAGTAATTTTGTCTTCTTTCTGATAAATACATATTTTTGTTTCTCATTGCATAGGCTAGATTTCTTAGAATAACGTTAGGTAATTCTGTTGGTAACCATAACCCCTGTTTTTCTCTGGTTTTAATGGGAATCCCCTTGGTGTTCAACCTTTACATATTCTGTTTACTGTTCATTTAAGATGGATAATATTTGGGCAAATGAATGAAGTGCCCTTTTTTCTATGCCTAAATTTTCTAAGAATTTTGTCTCAAATGATTACAGTTACTTTCTTAACTTTTTGCCACCTAACAAGATTACTATGTAGTATGATATATTTCTATGTCTTAAATCATCTTTGCATTCTTTGAATGTGCCAGGAAGTTACTTTTCTGATATGTTGCTACATTCAGGTTGTCTTGTTTTATTTATAATTTTCAACTTTTTATAACCGAGAGTTATATCTTTGTTTCTTTTTTGTGCTGCCTTGATATCAGAATCTGGCTAGATCTTTTTTTTTTTTTTTTTGACACTATACTACATCATTTCCATCATTTCTGTTTCCAGAGTGCCTTACATAGCATAATAATCTCCTGTTCCTTGAATATTTGAAATAACATTCCCATAAAGCTATTTGGGTCTAGAGCCTTTTGAGAATAAAATCCTTTAATAACTTCTTCAAAATTTTCTTTTTATGATGTGGGGTATATTTGAATTTGAATTTTTTAAATTTTTCCAGAAAAAATCCCCTATTTCGATGAGAGATTTTCAGCTTTAGTGCTATCAAGCTGTAGTTACTGAAACTCTTATAAATGCCCTCTGTACACTTCCTTGAGTCCCCTTCTTTAGTTTATTTTTCTGTCATTTATGTTTTTCTCATTTGCTTAGGTATGTCAGTGGTTTCTTTGTTTCATTTTTGTCCAGGAATGAGTTTCTGAAATTAGTTATTAATTTTACTATTTAAATTTTAATTTGTGTCTTTTCAGTAAAATTTTCCCTAGTATGGTTTTCTTGGGCTGAGTTTTGCTTTTTCCTCATAATTTCTAGTATGAAATGCTTATTTCATTTCCCTCTTTTTAAATAATAAATGCACTTCAAGATGATAACATTAACTTTAATTCACCTTTGACTCTCATAAATTTTAACGGCCTCCTTCCTTTGAAAATTCAAAAAGGGCCAAAAGTAAAACTTTTAAGGGTTAATCAAGAAAAAAAAAAGTTCCTGTGCCTCAGCAAATACTTTTCGAGTTGCTGCTGTGAGCCAGGCACTGCTCTAGGTTCTGGAGCCTCCTCAGTGAACACAACAGTCAAAGATGCCTGTCCTCCCGGAGCTTGCACTGCAGTAACAATATAGCCTCCAGGACTAGTA
>NW_012150186.1:672975-688425 GCF_000956105.1 Propithecus coquereli
TGCTTTTATCAATTTAGTTAGTGCTTATAGATTCAATTATTTTACAGTTATTAACTTTACCATCATAGTCTCCCTTGCTTATTATTTTGTGTATTTACTTTTATAACAGTCTTTTCAACTATTTTTTAATACTTTTTTCTGTATGGTAATTGACTTCAATGCTTAGTTTTCTCATGCTGTGGCTTCTCCTTTCCTGAAATGTTTTTGTTTCCATCTTTTTGTCAATAGGAAAACCTTAAACATCTACCTTCCCACATTAGTAACAATTTAAATGAGTCAAGAATTTTGTGGAGAAAACTTTATTTTCTCTTACATCCATATAATTCAACATTTTCCAAAATGTATTGCAGAACACGCGCTCTGCAGGGTGTTGGAAAGTGTCAGGTGTGAATGAAAATCAGGATAAATCAGGTCAATCATTGCTTGTGCAGGACTTACCCAACCCTTAATTATGCTACTACTGTGTCCGGTGGCTCTTGAAGAGGAAGAGTGGTGATGTTGGCCTCCTAATGTCATTTGCTGATAGAATCCTGTTTCTGATTAGTTTGTGGCAAAATCGTGTTAACTTGTGTTTTCCTGTTTGGAAAGATACTTCTGTGTTTCTCTTTTGTTCTTGAAATTTTTTAATGATAGCAAATATATCTAGGTCTTTTACATGAAGTTCAGGTCTGGTCTACACCGAGAACATTTGATTTTCCTGTGATTTAATTTATCTCTACTTTCTTAATTCTACTTTTTTCTTTCAGAACACATATGGGCTCAAATTACGCACCGTGATCTGATTTCCCTGGTCCCCGTGCAGCTCCCCATTGCCTGCACGGTAGCTTTTCTCCTGCTGGTACGTGCGTGCGCGCGTTTAAACCGGTTTGGGCCCCTCAGACTTCCACCCATGTGCTGCTTCTCCCCTTGAGTGCTTTTTTTCTTTTGTAGGCATCGTGGCTTCTTTTATTTGGGAGCAGCAAACAGATATTTCTAATTTTGTTCTGATTGTTGTTCGATTTCTTGTTTACAAGCTCTACTTTCACTGGGTCTTTATCAGTCCTTTCCCTTTTCCTCAGCAAGAAGGGAATGTTCTTGGGCCTCATGTGATGTTTTTGGCAACTGACTGTATGCCGGCTGCAAAAATAATCCCATTTGGTGTTGGCTACTTTTCCTATCTCAAGTCACAAAGTTTTAGGTTTTTTTAAATAATGTTTTTGTGATTTAATTTACCTCATTTCTAGAGTTTCGAATTAGAATACGTTCATGTAGTGAAAACACCAAAAAGTCATAAAGATGTATGGAAAAGTCTTCTTTTTTTCTCTATCCTACAATTGCCTAATTGTCACCTCCCTCCAAAAACGAATTGTCCTTTATTTCTGTATCTTTCTGGAATTCCTTAATGGCTGCATTAACACAATATACATTTTTATTCTCCATCCCCTTTTTAAGATAGAAGGTTCCCACCATGCTTTCTGTATGTAACACTATACACGGAACAGTGTGCTTGGCTCAGTCCGAACCGGTTTTAGTGACTGGCAGGCGTTCAGCCCTGTGGGACTGAGGTGGGATGTTCCCTTTGCCTGTCTAGGTGCCACATCATCCCCGGCTCGCCTCTAGTTGGTACAGTATGTCTGGTGCGGGTCCCCGGATGTGCGGCTCAGACCGGCACTGGAACTGAGGCGCGGTCCGTGACGCGCCGTGTGCTGCGGACGCTCCCTGTCTTCTGGTTCTCTAGGGCTGGGGGACTCAAGGTGTGCTCCACAGCCAGAATAGGCAGAAACTTTCGTGGCACTTTGGGATGCCAAAGTGAGATCATTAATTCCTCATTGAACAAAGGACAGACCGATCTGGGTGTTGTCTAGTTTGTGGGCCTCTGAGTATGTGCAGCCCCATTTGTTCTAGACGTGTGGTAGGACCACGTATCTGTTGGTGACAGAGGGGGCAGAATGGTCCTTCACCACAGAGTTTCAAAACCACTGACCTAGGATTCCTGGAGATGCATTGTCTGAAGAGTTTGAAAGAAGGGAGTCGATGAGGGCAGGAAGAACCACTCTGGCTGACTTTAAAGTGGTTGCAGTTTACGGGAAGGGGGTGTTTGCCTAATTTTGTGGTCAGCGCGATCCCAGGAACCCAGAGCCAGTGAAACACAATAATATCAATGGAAGCCATTTTCTGTCTCTGTGGACAATTGTGAGTTCTGGTTCAGAAGATGTGTCTGAAGGGCCGCGTTACACGATTCATATGATGTTTTATGTGTGGCTCATCAGTCTATGGTGTGAGTTTTCAGTGCTGTTGTTCTGCATACAACAATAAAGGCAGGCATTTTAGGTCATTTGCATGTGTCCCCGATGTTAATCCAGACAGTTTCATTTTTTTCTTAATGGTTTTTGCCATCTGAAATCATACACAGGTATGAAAATACATTTATTGATAGTAACTTCCTGTCATGCAATAACGTCCCATGGAAAGTGAAGAAAATGATATGCTACCCTCTCTTCAACAAGAAACTCCGCTCACCTGAGTGATCTATTTTTCATACCAAGTAAACTTCCAACTTCTCAAGTAACTCGATACTAAATGTAGAAAACTTTGGATACACTTGAACAAGACTTAAATCCACGTGCCCATCACAGTCCATAGAGGCTGAAAAGCCACGAGAGAAAAAATACAGAAAAGTAAATGGGACGTTGAAGTAGATTGGTGTGAAAAATATTAATAATACTTCTAGCAGAAGAGAAAGAAGCAAAATAATTGAAGGTGTTAGTTCGTATTTGCTCCACAGCTATACTTAACAAAAAGTGCTTTGACTGTTGCTGTCCAGAGTTGATGAATAATTCGATGAGTAATGTAGAGGTGAAAACCTCCGTAGCTTGAGCATAAGTTGGCCGTGGAGTGTAATTTGTACTGAACCAATATTATGTTAACACCATTCAGAGTCTCTGCCAATAAAATTAAGTACTCTATTGAAACGCTGTAATTCATTATTTTACTTTCTTGCTAAGCGTAATACATTTTGTACTTCGTAGTCTGATGAGAGGTGTTAAAAGTTAGAAATGAAATTTATTTTTGAGGCATTAAAGAAGGGAACAATCATATAACTGATGGCCATGGACAAGGGCCCATTAATGAACGCTTAATTACCACTTTGTTTGACATAACCCACGTCCCGCCACAGCGGGAAGCAGTCAGTTGCAGCAAATCTTGGGCATCCTTTGAATGGTTTTTACAGGCTTTCTGGACACTTTAGATAAGAAGCAGTAAAAGAGCTATTTTTTTAATATGTATAAAGAAAATACAGGACTCTCTGTCACATGCTTGGAATTTGAGCCTGTGGAGTGAATACCTTAGAAGAGGTGCCATATATTGATTACTTCAGCCACCTCGGTTTACTTATAAAATAAATGAAGTCAGCTTTGGGCTCCTCTGAGTCCCTTATGACTATTTCCATCATTTACTGCCTCTTTCCAAGCATTACCCTAGAATGACCTGGCGGAGCCAGCTTAATGACAACATCTGAACAAGAAAGAATTCTTAATCCTTACCCCTTGCAAAAATTAAAATAATTTTATTTTAACTTTTAAAAAATCTCTGTGTATAGCAGGTGTTTTGGAGACGTCTTCTGCCTTAGAGCGTAAGCCTCCCTTATGCTCTACAAAGCAAGAAAACATCAATATTAGAGTTATGTTATGACAATCTTTTCAGTGCATCTGAGTAGGTGAGCAGCCTAGCTCCAGCTACTGTGAAATATGAGGAAACAGATTATTGGGTCACGTTACGTATTCATGTCGTTCCACCAAGCCCCAGTTCCTGAGCACCTGCTGTGTAGAAGTCACGGTGGAAGCCCGTGGGGTACCAGGATGAATGAGACACAATCCCACACTCAGGAAGCAGTTTAGAAGAAGTCAAAGCTATGCTCTTGTAAAATAAGCCCAACTAGAATGCAAAGCAGAAGCTATCATTTGGGCAGTTTTGATGTTCAGGAGAGTTAGGACACACTTGATGTCCAGCCAGAACACTAGCTCTTTCCTCCTTTCTTTTTAAATCTATGTTACTTTGTATGCTTTTTTTCTTTCGCTCATCTACTCATACGACCCCAAAGAGCAATAGTGGCTCTGATACTCTGTGATCTGGAATGGTCGTTGGCTTCTGCTAGAATTGTCAATAGCATTCACTTTAATGAAATGTGAACATTGAAAAACTCCTGGGTCCCAGGTAAGCCTAGTGTAAAAATGTCAGCCTGCAAAGTTGGCAAAGTCCAGCCACCACACAGTGACTTTAAGGATGTTATAAAATTCTTTCCATAAATAATGTTAAAGGAGAAAAAAACAGCTGAACTTTTCAAAACGTCAAGTTTTTTTATCAACCTTCCAACCAATCAGTCAAGCATGCCATTCTTTCCTGGGAGATGGCACCTCAGACTTAGATTATATCATGTATGGAAGGAAACACTGGGTGGGGGTGGGGGGAACTAAACTCCCATTTAAAAAAAAAAAAAGAAATCTTTTATATAGCCGTAAAAGGAAAATGGTGAACGCCTACACTCACAGCTGAGATTATGGGAGTGTCTCTCTCAGCAGCTTTCTCATATGAAGAAATAAAAATCCCAGTTCTTCTGCCCATTGTTTTATGGCCACATGGACTTGCACAGGAAATCAAGGAAGAATTGTAAAACACTGCATTTGCAGAGCTCGGTTTCGCTTTACCACACTTGCCACATACAGATGCATCAAATCAAATCAGAACAAGATGTGATCTTACTGAGAAAGAATCCTTATAATATCATGTTACCTCCCCCTGAAAATTCCCCCAAGCATGCATAAAATCCAGAAAACCTTACGTAGAATATTGAAGAAAGCCTTTAAGGCTGAAAAGCAAGCTGCATTTACCTTCCTTGTATCATATTATATATACATATTACAATTATGTCAGCGATTAAAAGCATTGTCATGCTGCATTATGAACTGTTTTTATGTTTAGGATTAGATAACCCTCCCCCTTACCCCCTCGGATTCCTTTTATGTCCTGAGGGCAAATCCTTTCTCTTGGGTCAGGAATGTAATAAGGTAGGTTTTCCTCTCTCTGGGATATTGTGTCTGTCTCGCTGTGTTTAAATTGATTCAGAAAGCTCTTCAGAGCAAAATACAGTATTTTCTTTGTATATGAGCCAGCAGTTGACTAACCCATGGGGAATTCTCTGTGTTGAGCATTTTAAAGGTATAGGTTGGGTATGTTTGAACTGCTGACGCGAAGACCACTGGGGAAGTAGATGGGCCCCGGCTCTAAGAGAGGGCTTTTCTCTCATCTGGTCTTGAGGGAGAAAAAAAAATCATTGTTCTAACAAATAGTTTTTTAGTGATAAGATAATTAAGGAAAATTACCAAGCTAATTTTAATAATAATGGTTCAAGACAGAAATAAAGAAAAATTACAGTTTATGTAAATGTATATACATACAATTAAAAAGCATTTAGCCACCAAAAATGAATATCCTCAAAACAGCAATTTTTTCTCTCCATCAGATGTATGAAGTGTTAACACAGCCCTCCTGAGAGGTGAACCACAGGCCCTGTGACCCAAAAACAGCAAATATACTAAAAGGGAATTTCTCTTAGATTTGATATCTACTTCCAGACCACCAGTTTCCAGAGGTCAAACCATTGCCAACCAAGGATAACTAATTTAACCCTTGTAATGTTGGTTATTGGTTTTGATGGTACCCCAGAGTCTAGGATCTTGTAATATGTTCAAAGTATAATCAAAGTATAAGCAGTACACTGTGTGTGTGTATGTGTTTGTGTGTCTGCATGGATGCACGTGGTTCCCTCCCTCCCTTCCTTCCTTCCTTCCTGTCTTTTCTTCTTTCTTTCTTTCTTTTTTTTTTTATGAGTGCACGTAATCCTCTCCTGTGAATATTTTGTAGCATTTAATTAAAAGCAATCTAGGAAATTTTCTCTTTTGGTGAGTCTTTGACTCTTCATTTCTGACAAATGAGAAGACTCATTCTTGATCTTGAATTTTTCCCTTGTTTTTCTCAATTCCATCTTTGTGGTAGGTGGAAAGTTTAGCCCTGAGTTCTGTTAACTATGCCAAGAACACATGGTGCAGTATTGGGTGGGTTTCTGAACCTCTCTGAGCATCAGAAAACCCTCCTATGGGAGGTAAAGCATGAGCAGGACTCAGCCAAGTGGAAGGGCAGGCTGGGCAAAGAGTTGGCATGAGCAAAGGGACAGTGTGTGCAGCCTGTACATCAGGTCACTGTAAACAGATGAGAAGCAGGAATGAGCATCACATTATCCACTATGTTCTCACAGCACTGCACAATGGATCCACATCCACCATGGGTGATAAGGACCTGGATACCGACAGCACAGAACCACAGTGCCCACCTGGACTCTTTGCTAAACAAAATATTCTCTTGGTCTTTGCGTTGTGGTTGTGTTACCTAACAAATGACATACACAGATGTCATTTTGCATGTAAATTAGATGAAATAACAAATAGTGCGCTTTCACTTTAAATATCCAGGTGAAAAAATTTGGACTAAACATTGAGTTTCAATTAGCTTCACTCTGGTTTGTTTTGCAGGCATGTTCATTATTTATTCCCCAGAGAGTGTTGAAATGCATAAACTTTTAACCAGTTGTGGTGGTATTATAACCATACTATATTAATATTCTGTTCATATGCAATGTGGAGACCATTATGAAAGCCACATATATGTTGGAGGCATATGCTTGAGGTGTCAAATGAAAGATTTAAATGAAACTTTTAAAAACTTGAATGATTATGCAGTATATACTAGCCAAATATTCCCAAGAAAATGTGCTTATAAAAATAAGTTTTATGGAATCAAGCCCCAAATTAAAAACATATTTTGGGGAATAAATGAACACTTCTTGAGGAATGAAATTCTTACTTTGGTGGGGAGGTAAAAAACAAAGCAAAAAAAAAAAATGCAGAAATGGCTCAAATTCAAGAAAACTCACTCTCCCCCAAGAGTGATTTCACCATGCAAATAATGATTCTCAGACAAGGCGGACTGTTTTCCCAGTTCTCTTTTGGAAGGACCACAGACCATTTTATACACACACACCTGAATTTATTTATTTTAAATTGCCAAGTTTCAACCTGTGTTGAAGGTACCTAGAAGGTAAGGTGTGCTTTAAATTTACGTCACCAATGGAAACTCTATAGGACCAACCTTACTTCTTTGTTTCTGTCTCTTCAAACATTTTAGTCATGGTAGGGGCAAAATTTCTGTTATATTAATAAGATTTCGACAAGCAGATTAAAGAGGAAATATGCCTTTCAGTCTTATGTTACTTAACAGCATTGCATTCAGAAGAAATCTCTGTATAAATTGTACACAAAAACAATAGCCAGGGGCCAGATTCCAGTGAGACAGAGTGTAGCTTAATCGCAAGGGTAACTTGGTCTTTTTTTCCCATTTCCTTCATCTGATGCCTTATTGAGTTATTTCAAGAGAAACCTCTTGTTAAACATCAGATTATTTGCTTTCTACAGCCAATGCAACCTAACATTGAGAGTTAGGATTAGTATTTAAATGCCAGAGCCCTTATCCCAAAGTTATGTGAACATTGACTGTCAAGGTGGGCAAAAATAAATTTTAGAATTTTTTTTTATGTATAATGAATATGAAGCAAGATAACTCTGGATTATGTCATCACTGACTCAAAACCTGGTGGACCCCGAAGGCATCTATGATGCTGAGGTTTATCAGATCGTTGGGCATGGAGGGATCACAGGAATTGCTTCCGTTTGCTGTGGCTTCTGATTCTCCAAGCACAAACGAAGGCTGGCAGCAGATTAGGAGGATATTGAGGCCTGGGACCACATTGGCTCTAAACTTGGTATTTCCAGTAACACATTTCTCATAACACATTGCTCCCACAAGTATTTTTTGAGCTCCTATTATATGCTGGGCATTGTTCCAGGCACTTTGGATAAACATGTCATTGAGCAGAACTGATAAACATACCTACTGGTATGGAATTCACATTCTAGTTGGGCAGCAGACAATATGCAATCAACAATCCCGGTCAGTAATTTACAGCGTGTTAGAAGTGATCAGGGCCACAGGAATAATGAAGGGAGAGCAGCAGGGTAGGGGCGTGGAGAGTTCAGGGATGGGGAGGTGGGACTGTAAGTGAGGTGAGGGATGCATTTCATCAAGGAGGTGACTTTTGAAGAAGGATGTGCAGGAGGCAAGTAATTTGGGCTCAGTGACCCTATCCTAGGCGTGACCCAGCATCTCCAGCTGCGGATCTCCACGTCGCCCAGCCTCAGGAGGGCATTTTCCTTCAACGCAGTTTCTCCGTGTCCCATGGTCATTCAGGCGCACGCCTGGTCTGTGTGGTCCTCCAGTTCCGTCTGCCTTCACCTTTTTTCTCGCTGGTCACTCCGTCGCCTGGTCAGCACACTGCTGGTGACTGCCTGTCTCCTACACTCCCGCAGACGACCTCAACTCAAGGCTGGTATGCAGAACTGAACTTTGCAGACAGCTAGGGATAAACAAAGTTCAAAACAGCTTAAAAATCAGGTGCGATTGGTTTCTGTCTGCAATTCCTTAGCGCCTTCCAGCATGGGAATCCCAAATGAGTCAGTTTTCCTTCTGAAGCCCATGCCCTCCACCATATTGTTAGACATCGTCTCTCCTTCCTAGCTGATCCCCCAAAACTTACTGGAACTAGGAAGCTACCACTGGCAAAGAACTTAACTCTTCATTGCCTTAACCTCCTCCGTTGATGTTCTGTCCAGGGGTCCTCCAAATACACCACACACACAATGGTGTGCCCCATCCCCCATCATTTCCTGTCTCCTTTGTTCTCTCCTTTACTTCCTTTTTTGTTTCCCCATCTCCTTAAAACTGTTCCCAATTTCTGTCCCTCTTCATCCTCTGCATAATCTCCACAGGTCAGCGGTTTTCCAGTTGGGCTTTGTGAAATCTTTAAAAATTTGTAAGTGCTTTTGAGGTTACCAAAAGTAACATGGGGTAGGGAAGGGGCCACACTCCTCCATCGGCTATAGTCTTTCTTAGATTCTCAAATCCTTGTGTCCAGGCTCATCTGCTCTACGGGGCCTCTCTACAGAGATGTCCTGGAGGCCCCTCCACTGTCATGTCCCAAATAGAAACGTAATCTCTCCCAAATCTCTTTGCCCTCCAGTGTTGTTATTACCTTGGGATCTTCCAAGCTGGAAACTTCAGTATCACCTATTACTCTTCTAAGTCATCATCCACAAATCATTCCAACATGTCTCTCAAATCTAGTCCCTTCTCTCCATCCTCGTAGCTATTGCCTTAGTTCAAGGCCGCAGCTTTCTCTTGGATGATGATAGAAGCTCCCTAAATGGGTTCGTTGTTCAGTTCCTCTGTAACACTACTAGACTCACCTTTTATAAACACAAATCTGCTTGTTTCCTTGCTTACAGCCTTTTCTTGGTTGCCTGGGATCTGGGTGCCTTGGGGCATTTGACACCCCTCATGTGTCTCTCCAGCCTGCCTCAGCCCTGCTCCTCCTTTCTCTCCCTCCTCCTACCTCGCTGCTCTCCGGCAGGCCCCCTCTGTTCCTTCAGATTCAGCTCGTTCATACCCTGCTTGTGAAACCTGCCCTTCTTCACTTCCTTTTAGTACCTGTTCCATTTTATATTAACTTCTTGTCTCCCATTCACCTGTTTAGACTGTCCTCTTCTCAGGCAGCGTCTGTGTCTTACTCTCACTTGTTTTGCCCACAGTCTACAAATGACTTAGTCCCTACAGCCTAATGTCTGGGCCTGTGCTCTTTCCATAAACTGTGCCGTCGAACACAATAAAGAAAATTACAATCTAGATATGGAACGGTTAGCAGATACTTGTATAGGAATTTTGGTTTTATGTACTTAGATATCTGGTGATAGGAGGGGCACTGTACACCAGGGTGGCTTGTGAATAAGTTAAGCGTTGATTGAAAAATGGTAGAGTTAATCCTACATGTTGAAAAGCCTGCTGAAGCAGAGATGTCCATGGGCTTCCTTACCACCTTGGTTTGGTAAGACAAACCTGGAGAAGCCCTGGGTGAGGGGCCTGCTGGTTTTCTGTCATGTGGGGAACACGAGGGAAGGAAGCAAGTCCTACGTTCTTCTGTGCAGCTAACTGTTGTTAATAATTGCAAAGCAAAGGTGTCCATGAATTGAAGGCAAATTTTTAGACAGTATTCCTTTCTGCATTCCTACAGGCGATCTTGGATGAGATCCAGTGGACATGTCTTATTCCATCTTGCCCCTCCAGTGTTTAGCACATTAACTGTCATATCATAAATAAGCTTTGAGTGAATAATGAATGAATGAGTCAGCTCGGCAGAGACTGTGGGCAGATTTCCAAATGGATAATTTTGCCTACTTGCCTGCCTCCTTCCTTCTTTCAGTAGTTCTTGAGACTTGCCTGTGCTTCTGGGATCAGCAGTCACCACCCGCTACACACACACACACGCACACACACGCACACGCCTCAGTCTCTTTTCAACTGCTGAAGGAAGGTTCTCTCCGGACCTTCAGGTAGGGTCATGGCCATGGATGTGGTTTGGACTGCGGCTGGTACCAGAATAACTTCTCTGCCTCCTATCTTCAAAGGAGTCCATTAAAACAAATTCTTGACTTTTCTCCAAATATTAAAAATATGCTATCCAAATCTGTTTGAAATCCAAATAGATTTCATTGGGTATGTTGTTATTTTAACAAATACTTTAGTCCCCAAACCTATGATATCAAAATTTATAAAGCAGTGTGCAAGTTCCAGGGCTGACGGTTACACTGTTGAGAATCAGACTTCAGTGCTGGGGAGTACAGCTGCTTTCGTTGGGGAAGTGAAGACAGAGACTCCCCATTAAAAATGAAATCTCATTTTCTACTCACATTTATTCTTAAGTTTCCAATTTTCTCATAATCCTACTCTATGTTCAAATCCTTTATAAACAGTAATACCTATGTGGCTCAGGCTCCCTGTGTTGCTAAGATCATAAAAATTAGGAAGTAAAGGCTACCATTTTGTATCTTAGATAATGGTACTCTTAGTTTCTTACATTTCAAGCAAAGTTTATATCTATCTTTGTAATCAGACTTTAAAAAATGAGTCTTCCCTGTCCTTAGGGCTAGTCATGGTGTGTGTGTGTGTGTGTGTAAGTGTGTAAGCATTGAGCACCCTAAAATTAAAAGTTCAGGGTATACCCTTGTGAATATTGTTATACCTATCCAATCTACCTTTCAGAGTTTTATAATAAAGTAAGCATTATTTTGACAACAGGTTGAAGAGTGTAACTGCTATTGATATAAAGAGAAACTATCCATTAACCCTCCGTCTGCTCCTGGCAGAAATCCAGGCCCACAAGGTGGGAGGATTTTAATGCTCTGGGACACAATCCGGCTTCTGAAATCTTGAACTTGAAAATATATGCAGTTGCTATGGAGGGTAACGCTTTCCAGATACGCTGGCTTCCTGGGAATGATCCATACACACGAGTGACGAATTCATTTGGTCCTTGGGAGAGGTTGCATTTCACAGCCGCGTCCCTGGCTCCTCTGGCCTCGCCGTCCTCCTCAGTGCAGGAGCCAGTGAGGAACAGGAAACGGGGTATCTAACTGCACCTCCTTTGGGGCCAGAGCTCAAATCAGAAAGCTTGGTACTTACCGAGTTTGTTGGATTTGTTTATGGCGAAGAGACAAAATAGAAAGTACCTTTTTGGAGATTGGTTTTCTAAATTACTACATTCCATGACTACACAATTAAAATGATCTTGCCTGTCTGGGTTTAGTAGTCTTTTTCTTCTTATTTCTAGAATCACTACTACTTAAATCCTTACTTGCTTAACTCTTTGCTCTATTTTGTAATTAAGCCCCTTAATCAATTTGCCTGAGAGGAGTTTTCTGTTTTTGTCGTCAATTTGGCTGAAACAAGGTTGATACTTAAAAGGATATGATAAAAATATGAAATGTGCCAAGGAACTTGTAGAAACTATGTAAATAGAGGCTTAGAATGGTTTGATGAAAAAGTCACTTTACATCTCTATATAAAATGGGATTTAAATACTGGCCCCTCCAGAAAAGAAACTCTGAGAAGTTCTTTAACAGAAGTCACCATATTAAACTGTAAGAGATCTTTCTTAGAAGAGTTACATTTCATTTTAGTGAAATAACTTAGAACTCGGAGAACAAAACTGTAAGAGAAGGAACACTTGGTTTCTGCAAGGAATTAGAGCCCTGTCTAGCAACAATAACAAAATACCTTGGACTGGGTAATTTATAAATAATAGAAATTCATTTCTCCACAGTTCTGGAAGCTGGGAAGTCCAAGATCTAGGCACTAGCAGATTGGAGGTCTGGGGAGGGCTTGCCTCTCTCTGCTTCATAGATGGAGCCTCCTGCTGTGTCCTCTCATTGGCAGAGGGGCAAACGGGCTTCCGAGCCCTTTTGTAAGGTCATGAACCCCATTCACGAGGGCTCCACCCTCTTGTGTTAATCATTCCTTAAGGCCCCACCTCGCAATACTATCATACTGGCAATTAACTTTCAACATACGGATTTGGGGGACACATTTAGACCATAGCAGGGCCCTTAACACACTTTCAAGAATGGGGATATTTTCTTTTTACCTAAATAATATAAATAACACTAACCAGACTCCATCACCAAGTATGCTTTTGTCGGGTTTTTTGGGTGGAGGGGGTAGGGTAACATCTTTGTTGAGATATAATTCATACCACATAATTCACCCATTGGAAGTGTACAGTTCAGTATGTTTTGATATATTCACAGTCATTCAGTCATCACAGTTAATTTTATAACATTTTCATCACCCCATAAAGAAACCCCATACCCTTTAGCTGTCATTCCTAGTTTCTCCGGCCACCCCCAGTTGTAGGCAACCATTAATCAACTTTTTTGGTATGGATTTTTACCTATTCTGTACATTCTTATAAACAGAATCATATAATATTTGTCCTTTTTTGACTGACTTCTTTCAATTAGCGTGTTATCAAGGTTCATCGATGTCATAACGTGTATCTGCACTTCATTCCTTTTCATAATACACTTGTGTTTTTAAATGTGCACGCTCATGACATTCCACTGCCGTGAAACATGTCCAGCTTTCCGTGGTGATGTTTGGGGAGGTGGTGGGGTAAGGATCATATTTTAAGCTAGGTAATTTCTGTTTTCTAAATCCAACATTGTAAAGGTCTTTGTTCAGATAAAATATTTACCTTGTTAAAGAACTTTGCCTTTCTTATACATAAGAGAAAATAATTTGTTTAATGTTTTTGTTTTTACAGATTTAGGGAATATCAGTGCAGTGTAAAGTCTGAGCTTATACTGTAACCATCACCCAAATAGTATACATTGTCTCCATTAAGTGATTTCTCATCTCCCACCCTTCTGAGTCTCCAGTGTCCATCCTTCCACACTCTCTGTCCATGTGTACACATTATTTAGCTCCCACTTATGAGTACTTAAATTTGTTTCTGAGTTATTTCACTTAAGATAATGGCCTCCAGTTCCATCCATATTGCTGCAAAAGACGTGATATCCTTCTTTAGGGCTGAGTAGTATTCCATTGTGTATATGTACCACAATTTCTTTATCCATTCATCCATTGATGGACACTTAGGTTGATTCCTTATCTTTGCTATTGTGAATTGTGCTGTGATAAACATGAGTGCAGTATCTTTTTGATATGTTGAGTTCTTTTCCTTTGGGTAGAAACCCAGTTGTGGAATTGCTGGGTCATATGGTAGTTCTAGTTTTAGTTCTTTGAGGAATCTCCATACTATTTTCCATAGAGGTTGCACTAATTTACATTCCCACCAACGCTGTGTAAGTGTTCCCTTTTCTCCCATCCTCACCAGCATCTGTTAAATAATTTTGCTACATATTTGTACCTAGAAACAGGTTTCATATAACTATTGGGGGGACTCCCTTTATTTATTTGTTTTTAACCAAGAAGCATATTTTTTTTTATTTAACCCTAATTACTAATGTTCACAAATCAGATATAGGAGATTGTTTTATTTTTATAAAGAAAATACTGTTTTGTACCAGAGTCTTGAGTCCTTTTGACGTTTTCTCATATAATTTTATAGTTATATCAGAAAACTGAAAGATGCCTGCTTGTTTTTATTAACCATCTTGAATTGAAACATTTTGTGAAGTCTTGGGAAGATCCCTCCCACAGCAAAGCTGTTACAGGTTTTTGAATAATCTGTTAGGAAGATTGATGGGTGCCACCAAAACAATTTAAATTATTTTATTTATCTAAAATTAAAGTGCATATTGAGATATAAGGCCTATTTCAATCCTGATAGTCTGTGAATCGTGCTTTTTTTCAATTTCTGCCTAGTGAAGCCTTTGGGAATCCAATTACAAGGTATCCCTAATATAATCCATGTCATGACAGTTGTAAACTTTTCAAAAATGTTATGTTTATCAAATAATACACAGAACAAGGCCTTATTTCAGATGAAAAGTTTTGAGGTATTCTTGTGGAGAGTTTTCTTTCCAGGCAAATCATTTCAATCTTTCTTGCAAATCAGTTTTAATGTAAATTAAATTTTAATAGATTCTAAATCATTTTCCCTTTATCTCCCTTTCAGAAATATCTCTGGACTACTATGTAAAGAGATAGTAATAGGCTTATAATATAAAAGTCACGAAACAAATCAAAACTTGAGCCTTCTTAAAATTTTTTATTTCTTTATATCCCATCTTATGCCACAACAGAAGGCTTTCTTAACATCTTCCCTCAGCAAACCCATGGAAGTTTCAAATTATTGAATCCTGTTAAATGTATTAATTAACTCAAGCCTTATTTATAAGCTAACCTGGTAGCAATGTGAAAAGATTCAGAAAGTACCAACATTTCTAATTTGACATTCTAAGATGGAAACGTTTCAGGTTTGTTTTGTTCCTATTCAAAATATAGTCATGGCGTCAAATGGCAGGATGTTAGGGGGTCAAGAAGGAGAAATGTAACAAAGGCATGAAGCAGATACAACCAAGGGTCCAACAGACGCCCCTTGCCTTCAGCCAGCAACTCACCAGGGGACCCAATGAACTGCAAGCACGTGATGCGGTTCCATTTTCCTGGGATATTCATATATGAAACATTCTACTTCCAAGCCATTCTACTTCTTTTCTAGTAAGGCCATAATACTCTGTGTGTGTACACGTCAGTGTTTGTGCGTGAGAGAGAAATCATGTATATTTGAAAACTACGACCATATATTTTGCTTATATGGACCTTGTGCTGTGATAACTTGGCAAAGTACTTTGTAGAATCCTTTTAAATTGGCAAAACAGTTGTGTGTTATTTCAGAAACATCGTATCCTGACAGAAAGTCTGTGCGTAATGTATATGCACAGGGGAGGCCTGTGGACATTTCGGTGGGGGTGAGCATTTTTTTGTTTTGCCTTTTTTTTTTTTTTT
>NW_012150186.1:688475-745041 GCF_000956105.1 Propithecus coquereli
TAGCAATGTGAAAAGATTCAGAAAGTACCAACATTTCTAATTTGACATTCTAAGATGGAAACGTTTCAGGTTTGTTTTGTTCCTATTCAAAATATCGTCATGGCGTCAAATGGCAGGATGTTAGGGGGTCAAGAAGGAGAAATGTAACAAAGGCATGAAGCAGATACAACCAAGAGTCCAACAGACACCCCTAGCCTTCAGCCAGCGACTGACCAGTGGACCCAATGAACTGCAAGCACGTGATGCGGTTCCATTTTCCTGGGATATTCATATATGAAACATTCTACTTCCAAGCCCTTATTTTCTTTTCTAGTAAGGCCATAATACTCTGTGTGTGTACACGTCAGTGTTTGTGCGTGAGAGAGAAATCATATCTATTTGAAAACTACGACCATATATTTTGTTTATATGGACCTTGTGCTATGATAACTTGGCAAAGTACTTTGTAGAATCCTTTTAAATTGGCAAAACAGTTGTGTGTTATTTGAGAAACATCATATCCTGACAGAAAGTCTGTGCGTAATGTATATGCACAGGGGAGGCCTGTGGACGTTTTGGTGGGGGTGAGCATTTTTTTGTTTTGCCTTTTTTTTTTTTTTTTGCATTTCCTAACTTCACTGTTTTTCGATATGCTTCAAGGTAATATTTTCCTTACAACAGTTGAAGGAATTTGCCTTTTCGATGTTAAGAAGCTGGCTGATTAAAGAGTGGACAGACTTTGAGGCAGCAAAGTGCTTGTCTATTGATCAGTGAATCACCTCAGGCAGATGTGAATGGGGAATGTGCAGATCTTTCTCCTGCACACCTGAGCCACGTGGCAGCATCTCCTCGGAAGAAGTCACCTAGAATGAAGGATACTTACTGATGCAGAGAGCTTGCTTTCTGAGTGGGAATCGGTGGAGAGTGCGGCCGAAGGAGAGGGGACAGAAAGACAGCAGCAGCGGGTTTCCCAGCTCCATGAACGGCTTGAATGCGGCTTTATTAGGAGAGCTGAGAGCATTCTGCGTCCATGGACCGCATGCGTCTGATTCATCTGGAGGGTCAGGAACAGACTGAGGGAAAACTGCCTGCTCTGAGCTAATAGTGAAATAACAAAGCGAGAAGAAAGGACCCTGATTAGCTCAGTGAAGTCCATTGTGGGCGTCCATTTTGCCACTAGTGAAAGAAAAGCTTCACTTTCCCTGTTTTATTCCTGTAGCTCACCAAGCCTCCTTGGTGGACATTCAGGGCTGGGCTTCCCAAAGAGAATCCTTAATAGAAAGAGGCACCTGCCTTCCACCACCTTGATTGCAAAGCCATCTGTTGGTTTCTCCCACCTTTCTCTGGGCTCTTAGGGCCCCAAAGGAGTGGAAGAGACAAGAATACCGGGTCTTGGCTCATTTTGCGGCAGACACGATCACAAGTGGGAAATATCACTTTGTTGGTTTGCTGTGGGCCAGGTCAGCCACCGGCACCCTGGGGCAAATGCTTACAGTCTCGATTGGAAAACTGAAGAATGGACTCATCAGGAAGCTGGTAGCTGGACTCCGCCTTTCTGGGGAAATTGCCTGGTCTCAGCGTCCCTGTCCCGTGTACTCAGACGGGGAGAGTGCAGAGTGGCCGTGCCGAGAGAGCTGGCATCCGACGCCGTAATTTACACCATCTATCTCTTTCGGACTCTAAGGCCTCTGGCAAATTGCATGTCTATGTGTTGGATTAGTTTGGAATTTAATCATGCATTATTTTCTCTCCAATTAAATTATTTATATATTTGATTAACGTTTTCACTGCTAGGAAGTCAAATTTTCAATGAAACCACAAATAAATGCATGCCCATTGAGTTTCAGGCCGCCTTCCCACGGGATCAATCCGTCTGTTGAATGTTAAGAGTTCACTGTGTATTACTTTTCTCATCTGCCTTGGATTTTGGTGAGAAAAAGAATGTGTCCGTTTTCAACCCGGTCCGAGGAAAGCGATGCAGACGGCGAAGCGTGTCTGGCCTAACTCTCTCCATTCACTGGGCTCCGTTTTTTAGCTCAAGGTCCTGATTTTTAGTCCTCCCTACTGCCTTGTCTTTTCTCTGGCACAAAAAAACACCTTCTTCTAATTTTACTTCTCAGGCTTGAGCTCTAACCTGACAGATGTTAGTTAGCACAAGACATCATCTAGTTCATGGGGAAACATTCTGTGGCCCACAGGCCAAATCTGGCTGCTGCTTGTTTTTGTACAGCCTATGAGCTAAGCCTGGTTTTTATGGTTTTAAAAAAATTAGAAAAAAAAAATTTTCAAAGACTATTTTATGACACATGAATGTTTTCCTTGTCTGTAAATGAACAGAACACCTGTTCATTTACATGTTGTCTGTGGCCGCTTACAGACCCGCAAAGCTTAAAATATTTACTATCTAGCTTTTTATAGAAAACAAAAACGTTTGCCAACACCTATCTAGTTCATCACCCTAATTTTACAGAGGAGAAAAAGCTCAAAGAGGAGAATCAGCCTTTCCACAGGAACCCAGCTCATCAGAAATTGGCCTGGGATGCATCTTGTCTAGTGCTCTGCCCACTGTGAGGCGGGGTCTGCCCTAAGATAAGCCCTCTGCGGGCACTGCAGGGGCCAATGCAGCTTTTGAAAGGAAAGTAAATATTTAGAACACCATGGACATGTGAAGTCTGTGATTTCTTAGAAGTTTAATTTTCACTTGAAATCTAGCTCTAGGAAATGTTTTAACCTTAAAACACATTTGAACTATCTAAACAGGCAAAAAGATGTCTCCCTATTTCCTTATAATAATTGATTACCCCCTCTGTGTAGCATTTGGGCTGTAAAGTAGAGCAAGATCAACATGGTACCCACCTTCCCAGGTCGTGGAATTTCATTTAGAGAAAAATAACTGGTCTCAATGCAAGTTGGAACTCAAGAGCAGTTTCAGAAAATTACAAAAGCATATTAGTTGGGACTCGGGTCTAAGCGGGTGGAAGGTGAGTATTCGCAAGATGCCAGAAATCACTTTCTGAAAGTGAAGTTGCTTTAACTGTCTGGCACAAGTTCCTCCCCATCCCGCCCCACGTGGGACAACACCAGGGTGTTCGTGCTTGCTGGTTGGCACGGGGCGCCCAGCGTTCAGATTTCCACCAACTGTCCCAGAGGCGAAGGTGGATGAAGCTGGGCCAGGTATAAATAAGAAATGACTGTGACTTTTCCAGTTACTGCCCTCCTTAGCTCGTTGCCAGTTCCCCCTTCCCCGCTCAGTGGCAGATCCCTCAACACCACTGTAGGCAGATTCTACAACTTCACAGTCACTCTGTGTCCGGTTTAAACCTCCAATCTCACGTCCAGTTTGGAGCCTCCCCTCCATGTCGCCAGCCAGGTATGCTGCCCGAGGGAGCTGGCAGGCTGCTGGCTCTTCCTCTGCCACCTCACCTGCAGGAGCCAGGGCGCAGGCTTGCCTCCTGTAGGCCTCTCGCCTCTCTTCCTAGGGTCTGGTTCCTCCAGCGTGTTGGGCAAGACAGGAGGGGAAGAGGGAGAGTCAAAGTCTCTTACTTTGCTGGCCACTGTTGGCACCTCCCCCACTTGGCCATCCCAGCTCCCCTGAGTGGCACCAGTTAGCCCAGATGACCTCCTCCTCCGGGGCACACATGCAAGGGCTGGCTTTCTTGCAGGTTCTACCCAAGGGTATCCCCCACATCCTCACTGCTGGAGACCTGACCTAGCATGCTGCATTTTAGGTGAGCCCTGGCAGCTAACCCAGGCTGGCCAATGTGACTGGTGTACACTTGACCCACAGAAAGCTTGTGCCTTCTCACCAACCCAGCAGTGGCAGTGCCCAGGGCCTGCTGTGTCTACCTGGCCAGTTCTCTCCCGCCGTGCGTGATCCTCATCCTGTTCCTCGCAGGCACCAAGCTCTGTTCTTCTGCAGGTGCTTGTGTGCCATCTGTCTGCAGTGGCGCCCCTTCCCGGCACACTCGCTGTGTCTCCTCTCCTCCTTCAGGTCCTGCTGTAATTGCTGCTTCATTGGGAAGCTGACCCTCAGCCCCGATGCGCCACGTTGATTTAGGACCCCCTGTTATATGTGTTTATAAAACCCTGTTATTTCCCTTCACAACGCTTATCACAACGATAATTGTACAGTAATTTAAGTCATTATCTGTTTTCCTCCAGTAGACTGTAATTTCCCCGGGGCAGGAATCATGTCTGCCGTATTCCCCAGCGCAGGGCCTAGTGTGAGTGGCACCCAGCACGTCCTTGCAAAAGCATCGGAGAGAAAAGCAATGCTGCAACCCAGTGTATCCTTTCGTTCCACCCAGCAAAGAGGGGTTCCGTGTGGCCATCTTTTAAATCCCTTTGCATTCTTGAGAGTATGCTATTGCAAAATTAATGAAATACTTTACATTAAATTATTATCGTTTAGGTACCGGGTGAAATGAAGTTGAATTAAGATAAACAAAAGCATAAAGTATAATTTCTTTTGCCAGTGACAGTTTAGTTTGCTACATGAGTCAAATCAGTTCAGCAAACATTTGCCGAGTACCAGGACACCAGGACACTGTCAGTCGCTGAGAACATGCAGAGACATGGGTCGGACCTTAAGGAGTCAGCTCAGCACACGTGGTAGTTCACTTTCCCAGTTTTAATTGTTTCTTCCTCCTCTTTCCCTCCCTCCCTTTATTCCTCCCTTTCTTTCTCTCTCCCTCACTTTCTGCTTTCCTTCCTTCCTCCTCCTTTCCTTCCTTCTTTCCTTCCTTTCTTCCCTCCTTCTTTCCTTCCTTCCGTGTGTATTAACCCAAGGATCCAAGCTTTATTTCCAATAACTTGGAAAACTGAACCAAGAGCAATTTTCATGGCATGGTTTTTGTGTGATCACTTATTTTTCTCTCTGGAAAGGAGAATTCATAGAACGCCTCTGTTTCATGTGGGCTTAGTTTCAAAGGCTGGGCTTCGGCACACAGTTGGAAAACCCTGGGTAACGTACAGGGGCTACAAAGGTGTATTTGAAGCAGAAATTGAAAGTCCGCATGTTGTTTCCCGCCCCCCAGCACATCTGTTTTCTTCACACACTTGTGTGCCTCATCGTAACTTTTAAGAAGCGCTCATACAGGGGACATTTGGCTTTCGATAGGAAACCCACATCTGATTGCCACGGGGTTGCTCTGCCACTGTGCACACGAGTGACTGTGCTGGTCTCCGTGTCCCTTTCAGAGCTTCCCACAGTGCCCTGGTTGTCTCTCTGTGTGCCACAGTGTGCCGCTGACCCTCTTCTGTTCATCCACTTTTCTGGAAGCTGCTCAAGGGGAGGATAGAGAATAATAATGTATTTTTTCTCTGTCCTCATCCAGTTTTAAACTCCAGAAATAGCACCAAAACAACTATTTTTTTTTAATAAAACTTTATTTTTTTTTCCTAAAGCCATAGGCCACCTAGTGGAGTAACTGGGAAAGGCCCACTCTGAGGATAGAATTTTACCCCCAGGCCCCAGGGACCACTCCTTTGCCAGTCGGAGCCCTTGCAGCAAAGTAATTAAAGGTTGCGTCACTGCCAGGCGGTACGTGAAACCAAAGGGAGCTTTCTCTTACCGAGTGAATTTTTAAGTGATGTATTTCTATGTATATTTAAGAAAGTGCTCCCAAAAGCCTTAAATTAAGGAAAATAAAATGCAGAATGACCAGAGAATAAAAACCAACAGCATCCACATGGCATCAATAACGTATAGCTGGACGTTTATGTAATTACTCAAGCGATTGAAATTTTTCTTCATTTGACCCCAAATTAAGAACCTCTTCCTCAGGTGTTGCTGTAGGTTTCTTGTGTCTCTCAATTGTAGGGTATTCTAAAACTTGGAATTGGTGAGGAATTCAGGGAACTTCATGTTTAGTTTAAAAACCTGATGAATAGAATTTCAGAGCTGGAAAGGCCCTTAGAAACTAGTGAATCTAGTACTTTTATTTTCTACAGGAAGGACACTAAGGCCCTGAGAGAATAAATCATTTGTTGACAATGACATAGCCTTCTTCTTCAGTATCTAATTCCTTTCTCTATGATCCTTATTCAGGAACATATCTTACTAAACCTGAACTAAAGTTTAGTTTGAAAGCACTTTTGGTTTTCTTGTTCCTTGTTGGAGAATCGTGCATGTGTGTGCGTGTCTGTGCGCCTGTGTTCCCCGTCTGAAGTCTGAGCCAAGGCTCTAACCCAAGACCTAGCACGTGTGAGAACTGGAGAGCATCCTCGCAACCGCTTAGCCTCGGCCCTGGGCACGGGAGAAATGACGGAGGCCCAGGGGTGTCAGGAGCAGCTCACCCCATTCCACACCTAACTGGTCACAAACCCCGGAAGCTAACTCTGCTCTTCAGGTGCCCGATGCACTGCGGTATTTTTCTGCAACGCCAGGCCCCCTGCCAGCAGCGTCACTCCTGCTGGTTAGGAAGCATGCGTACACAGTTAGCAAGAGCAAATCTACTTGAGAAATTACTAACTCAAATACGAAGAATCTGTAATATGGTAAAGCTATTCATATCATCTTTAGGACTTAAGATTGGGACTTTTTTTCACTTCCTTCTGTTGCCTTCAGAAATGAGGGAGACGTTTTCATTTGATTTTTCCCTGTCTTTTCCCAAACCCCAGCATATAAATAACGACCACATTCATGGAGAGAAGAAGGAGTTCGTGTGCCGGTGGCTGGACTGCTCAAGAGAGCAGAAACCCTTCAAAGCCCAGTATATGCTGGTAGTGCATATGAGGAGACACACAGGCGAGAAGCCTCACAAATGCACTGTGAGTACAGAAGGAGGCAGCAGGTGGTGGACTTGGGGTGTCCTCTCGCTTGAGTGGTTCCTTCCTTACACTCTTCAGAGCAGCTATACGTGGTGATGACTGCAGCTGCGGGGAGGTGTGGTCGGGAGGCGGGAGAGGAGGGCTGGAGCATTGTCTGGCCATGTTGGACAGCTCAGCTCCGCAGGACACACGGAGCGCCTGCACTGAGAATGGGCGCAGGGCCTTGTCACCTGCTCAGCCCAAGAGCTCATGGCACCAGGGGACTCGGAAGGCAAAGGGAGGTGCCAGCCTCCAACTTACAGAGTTGATGTTGACTTTTAAAACGGCTTATCCCTATACCTGGTTTTAAAGTGTTTCCTTGCTGTCCTAGTCAGTCCCCGTGGCACAGTGTAGGCCTGTGCGGTGGCTAAGCATTCTTCCACTGAGGTGCCCACCAGGCGCCCTGGGCACTGCTCAGCCCTGGAACTTTACATCTTAAAGGCCTTTACAAACATGATCAAATTCCAAGTCTTTGTATGGACACAAAGCCATATTAATGAACTTTGTGCTGAATCTGAAATCAGTGGGAATTCGAGGAGATCCATGAGCAGATAATGAAACCCATTGTCCACATTGAGCGGTCTAGTAAAAAAAAAAAAAAAAAAACTTTAGGACTTTTACTGGCACTGAAAATGCTTTATCTCGCACTGCACCAAGCCACATCTGAATCCCAATAAATGCAGAGTTTAGTGGACTTTTTGTTCCTTGGTTTTGAAAAGCTGCTGACCCTTGAAACATCGGTTTTTCATCAATTTCGAGGACATGTTAGGCATAAGCTGCGATCGCTATTGTGTGGAGTAATCCAGATTTACCTGTTGTCCTCAGTTTGAAGGTTGCACAAAGGCCTACTCAAGACTAGAAAACTTGAAAACACACTTGCGATCTCACACTGGAGAGAAACCATACGTCTGTGAGCACGAAGGTTGCAACAAGGCCTTCTCCAATGCCTCGGACCGTGCCAAGCACCAGAACAGGACACATTCCAACGAGGTGAGCATCCTCCATGGGCCCAGAGCTTACAGGTAGAAACAAAGACCCCTCATGAGTACTGGGCATGGAAAGGTGTGGCGTTTTCCGTCTTTCCCGCTGGGCCGTTCCCAGCCTGAGTGGGTTCTGACCCTGTGGGTGAAGGTGGGGCTGAAAACTCGGTCTTACTTGGTGAGTTATACAGACGAAGAGGGAACTTCTTAAAACCCCCGTGAACTTGTTGTTCCTAACTGCCACCTACTGGTCAAACAGTAGGAGCATTTAATTTGGAATTCAGTTCACTTGCTCTGCCCAAAGAGCATGAATCTATGCAAAGGATGACCCTGTAAGCACCAAGGATGGATTCAGAAGCAGCATGTTGGCAGCTGACAGCTTATGGCTAAGACAGCACTCTTATTTGTTTTCTCCAGGTAGTATCTTCAAATGCATTATATCGAAAAAGACTTTTACAAAGCAACCAGCCTTGGCTAAATACGATTTCCAGACATTTTAAATTGCAGAGGACCTTGGAAGATAGTCTCAGAAACCCAGAATAGTTTCCAGTCAGTTATTTAAGATAATATACTGAGTAAAGCTTCCTGGTGGTGGGTGGTTCCTATTGTATTGCTATTTATTTTAGGCAGTCATCCCCCCAGAATTGCAGGGAAGCATAAAAATGAAAATGGTTCTACATTCATTTTGCTCACATTTTAATGTACATCTGCCGACAGACCTCCAACTTCTCCTTGGAGGTCTGGTTCAAATTCTGGCTTCTCCGTGAAACCTTCTCTTGAATGTGTCAAGAGATTGACAAAAAGATGCCCCACATTTTGGGTAGAAGTAGGATAACTAATCGGAATTTGTTAATATGAGACATAGTTCAGCCCCACAAAGTGTATCAATAGTTTGCTTGAAAGGTGTTAGAGAAGGAGCATTTTGCACACACAGTACTCTGGAGTGGCTTTCGTTTGACCTCAGCAGATGCAAGTCAAGCTTATTCGTGGTCTTCCAGATGGAGGGGTGGAGGGAGAGAATCCGGTGAAAACAAAGTGAGCCGTTCTGCTCAGTGACCATTTGACTAGAAGGTGGCGAAGATCGTTCTCACCAAATTTTCTTTCAGCCGAACTGACAGAGCAAAAACATCTCTAAGGAGATTAGCCACACTCACACACAGACTCACACAAGCAAGTTCATATACACCAACTCTTTTTGAAAAGGTCACGGTGGAATAAGGAAACTCGAGTCACTTGGAATCTCTTATTATTGACCAACTATTTGAAGACTGTTTACAGGAAATGCTGCATCTCCATTTTTTATGTCAAAAATGCTTTTACTGTGTGCAATAGCTGCAGTATAATCTGTTGTAGTTATTTTGTACAAAATTTTAGGGAGTCTAGAACAGGCAAATCCACAGAGACAGAAAGCAGATTAGTGGTTGCCAGAGCCGAGGAGACAGGGAATAGATAGGACTCCTAATGGGTTCAAGGTTTCATCTGGGGGTGGTGGAGACTCTGGAATTAGGTAGTGTGATGATTGCACAACATCTAGCATGTACTCAATGCCACTGAATTGTGTAATTTAAAAGGATTGCTTTTATGTCATGCAAATTCTATCTCAATTTAAAAATTTTAAGGGGTTCTGGCTTAACTTAGAATTTAATTAATATATTTAACTATACTTCATATAGTTAAGTATAAGTTTGACTAGAAATTTAGAGGGTATTCATTCCCATAGATTTTAGGCCAGCCCCCTCTCCTGTTATTGTGGAGAAATTTCAGGGATGGATGTGTTAGGATTAGAATGCACACATATAAAGGTAATTACTGAGCTTTTTAATCTTTTTATGGACCCAGAATATTTGCACGTGTCTGTTTGCTTTACTTGTGTTAGAGTTGAGCTTGTGTTCCTCTGTGAGGTAAAAAGAGCAATGCTAAATGAGAGTTGAATATCTGTTATGATATCATCAATAATATTTACCAATTTACTTAAATTAACTTTGATCACAAAGACATAATTAAAATTTTGCTCACAAACATGTAAATCCCTATTTCTCTATTCTATGTGCAAGGCTTTGGCCTTGCATAGGAATGATGGACATTTTCCAATACACCAAAATTAAGTTTGTCCGGGAAATCCAGTTTTGTATAATCATACAATCCTAGATACATCAAGTTATTTGCTTTCATTTATTTGCTCTCGTTTTTGCACCTTCATTTATTCACTAAACAAATACTGATAGCTAGTTATGTGCCAGGCCCTTTGCTAGTCTAGGTACAGCCAAGGATATGGAATAGAACAAGGGGGTGATTTCCATTCAGGGGAGCCATTCTGGCACTGTTCCGTCCCTCAGGCTCTCCTGCCCATTTGGGGCCACCGGGCTGTAACAGTGGCCACTGGGAAGACTCCCTACTCCATACCACACAGTTCCTGTTCCTCCCAAAGATACCACTAAACAGATTTCCTCAGGCTCTGGTTCTGTTGAATCTCCTTCTCCAGAAAGCTCCATGGCTCCCTCTTTCCTATAGGAAAACTGTAGACTGCTTAAGCTTGTGGAAGCACCTATTCTCCCCTGGCCCAAGCTTGCCCTTCCATTCCTGACCTCTCACTGTCGTGACCATGAACAGGACCTCCCCAGAAGCCTGTGCTGTGGACTGCCCTGCTTACATGCGTGAAGGGGTTCTGCCACTGGGCCTTTGCTCAGCACACCTCCTCATTTTTATCCCTCAGAATCTTAGCCTCCTTTCAAGCCCCAACTAAAATGCCTCCTCCTAATAAAAGCTCCATTTATTGAGTGCTTACTATGTTCCAGTCATCTGGTAAGCACTTTATGTGCATGATCTTATTTAACACTTAACCATAACCCCATGAGCTGGCATTACTCCCAGATACAGGATCTTAATGACTGATGCCTCTTGTGATCATCCCAACTGAAAAATGGTCCCTCCTCTGTCCACCTCCTTATGTAGCATTCACACTGTGTATTGTAGATAATTATATCGTCTTATTTTTCCTACCCGATTTTATATTCCTTAAGATTAAATCCTGTTGTATGAAACTTTGTGCTCACAGAATCTTGCATATAATAGGGATCATTAAATGTTTATTGAAAAAAATGTATAAGTTCTACAATCAGTAGAAAAAGCGTCAACTACCTTCACAAAGTATTATCAACGTAGTGAGTCAGAAAGGTAACAACCATGCCAAAAGTTGAATATCCAGGACCTAAACAATGGGCACCTCAGTACGTCTGACAACATTCATCTCAGCTTCTAATTATATTTTATTTCGATCATTGATCGCAACAAAACTTAGGGGCAATCTACATGAGGGGTTAATACATTTTGTTTATGTTTTGTTGTGAAGTATAGATTTCCTGAACCTATCTGTGTTCTCGTGAAGTTCTATGGATGGACAATGCATATGTCCACATGCAATGGCACGTGGGCACAGGTGTACTGGGGCAGGCTGTTGTTCCTGGAAATGCAGGAGCTGACGAACATCTGTGTGCTCATTCCACATCAGCTGTGCCCTTATTGCTAGGCTAACCCATAATATACACATGCATATATTTATAGGAAGAGTAGCTCTTCAAACATGTAGTGTGGCCAAGCTTTGTGTTCCCTCTCCCCTTCTGGTGTTCAGACCCCCGCCCCATACATCCCAGGCTCCCGCTGACAGAGCAGCCTGTCGCAGCAATGCCATGAGCAGGCACAGGGCCGATGTCAGAACGCTGCGAGGTAATGGCACTAATCCTCAGAGCCATTCTTCTGTCCTAATGCATAGAATTTGATGCGCTCATTTCATTATATATATGGGGCAAATCACACAAGCTCCTGAATAGACATAATTCATAGTTAATGGGAATCAATTCTACCCAAAGGAATCTCAGATTTGGAGGTGAAGCCTCTCAGGATAATTTTCGGGATCTTTGCTTCCCTGCATTAGGACATTTCAGCATTTCAGGTAGCACTCAGTCTGTTCTCGGGCTTTTAGTGAAAAAGCATCTTTTAGACGTGCATTCTACAAGATGTGGCATCTTTTTAAATGTAATAGATACATTATATTAATCATGCCTTTTATGACGATTGCTTACCTAATAGCTCATCTTCTGGTATACAGAGATATAAATATATATTCATACATGCATCTATGAGTATATTTTATTTTATGCCAAGTGAAAAAAATCACAATTCTGACGGGCAAAGGCCAGTTCTGTGATTTGAGTGAATATTCAACCATAAGCATCTATGTAATTTTTAATAACTTATCTTTAGGCTTGATCACTGACCCACATAGAAAATGAAATTAGCGTGAAATAATTTATAGGCCTTGGTTAGTACTCAGGGAAGAACCCAGGCCAGGAGTCCTGCTGCCGCAGCACACCAGGCCTCAGCCCTGCGCAGTGTGTGATGAGCGTCCACGGCCAGTCTGTGGCACAGCTTTCTGACTATCATATCAGAAAGGTTCTGGGTATTTTGATCCTTGAACATCCCCACACAGGTGTAATGCTACCCAAGGGAACACACTTTAGTGACATCTAACAAAGAGAGGCTATAGGCAGTTTTTTTTTTATGATGCCTATTTGTAAATAGTGAATTTTCAAAGGAGGCAGGGTGATATTAGATCTCAGAACCAGGACATCCATAAGAAATTTCACACAAGTGCTTCTGAAAGGTATGCAGCATTCTCCTAATTAGATGATGGGTGTCTTTTAAGCCTTCTTCCATCATCATCATCATCATCATCATCATCATCATCATCATCAGTCTATCAAGTGCCGATCGTGGCACCATGATACTTCTTCCCACTCACAGCATAAATGCTTCTAAGAACATCAAGGCAATTTACACGTTCTTAGTTCTCACTGAGCTCTCTCTAAAATAATAATCTGTTAAACCTAGATTCTATGGACATGGAATAATGCTCACATGGCCTTAATTAACCATTAGTTTCTAGAGGTATTTGAACACCTCAAAGCCTCGTGAAAGTGTTTTGAAAGAATGAAAAATGTAAAAGGCAGCCACAAAGGACTGTTGGGCTGGGGCAGAATCACTTTCCTAACGCCGCGTTAACTCATTCTTGTGGCATTTGGCAGAAACCGTATGTGTGCAAAATCCCGGGCTGCACTAAGCGCTACACGGACCCAAGCTCCCTCCGGAAACACGTGAAGACAGTGCATGGCCCAGAGGCTCACGTCACCAAGAAGCAGCGAGGGGACATACATCCTCGGCCCCCACCCCCGCGAGATTCCGGCAGCCACTCACAGTCCAGGTCACCTGGCCGGCCGACTCAGGGAGCCCTGGGGGAGCAGAAGGACCTCAGCAACACTACCTCAAAGCGGGAAGAGTGCCTCCAGGTGAAAACGGTCAAGGCGGAGAAGCCCATGGTATGTCATTCACTCTCCTGATCTTCCCAGAGCTGGCCCAGGGTTACTTAAGAGAGGGACAAGACTGCCTCTGTCCTCACTGCATCAGGCTGTCTCTGAATTGAGGAGGGCATGAGCCCAGTGACCCAGATTGCTTACTTGAAGTTGATCAACTCAGAAAAAAGTGTCTCCAGGTTTCCTAACGATCTTCTAAAATCGATCTAGAACGATACCACCTGTGGTATGGAAGGAGGCACTGTTCAGCCTGTCTGGAATGTGGAAAATCACACATTGAGTCTCTTCGTAAACATGCTTTCTGTCTTCTTTGCCCCTTGACCAACATAAATAAGCCACAGTTCGTATTCTTTAGGGGTTTACAAATCCAGTGGGATAGACTGAAAAGTAAATACTTAACGCTCAGTGTGATGGGGCTGTGTAGACAGCACCCAGGAGAGGAACAAACTGCCAGCGCGCTCAGAGGGCAGAGGAGGACCGGGGACGCTGACTCCGTGCTCCACAGGGGACGGAAGGGGGCCAGGCCAGGAGCGGGAGCCCTGGGAGCTCAGGGACGTGCAGGAGCACAAAGGGGTGAGGTGGGGACAGCATGACAGCACAGCAGTGTTGAGGGTGATTTTTTTAAGAAACCACTCCAGTACCAGTCTAGAGATTAGATAAACTGGAGACCAGTTCTGCCCTGTGCCTGAACCAATGAGGTACAAAGCAAGGGAGAGATTTGAAAATTGTGTAGGCAGACATCTTTATGGTTTGGTGACTAAGAAGATTTGTGGCTTCTGCTACTCTTTGGACATCTTTCAAACTTCAATTGGTGACTTCATGTATGTGCTTTTATAAAACACCTAAAAATTTCAAAAGGACAGCAAGAAAACTAAAGGAGTAGATATTAGAGGACACTCAGTACATTCGTATTTGGCCGTGCGTATAACGGATCGAATTGTGTGACTGTATTGAGTTCTAGGCTGTCACTGACCTGTGGAGGAAACACACAGATAGAAGTTGTATGCTCAGTTAAGGGAAGAGTTTTCTTATTTTCTTAAAATTAGAGCAGTTCAGCAATTGGATTGGCATCCTATAAATTCATGAGTGATGTCACTGTATAGCAGGACATACGGGCAGGAAATAATGCACAAACAGTTCCGCCATCAGCAGGCTGGAAAGCTACATTTTAATGACTTAATTGAGTTTGTCTTCAAACTCTTAAGAGCCTTAGAGATTGACATTAAGTCCAGCCAACATAATGCAAATAGGCTATCCATATTTATCATTATTTCTCAGTGGGTAGTTGTACTTTGCTTTAAAAAAGCATCTTAATAAAATGTTTATATATATATTATGATTTATTGCTATATTTTTAAATTAATCGATTCATAAACTGTTCTTTTATATACTTTTTTTGGAGGGGAGCACATATCTATTCCTAAAACAAAGTCCACCAGTATCATAATTTTGCAGAACATTCAACAGTTTATCCTCAAATGTTTAATGAAACAAGGAAAGTGAATCTGTGGTCCCCTAGATTATGTCATCAAAAGATGATGATTCATGTTCTTGGGATATCCTAAGAACCTAGAATCTCTTGTACCTTTAATATACATCCCTAGCTCAAGAAAACTTGTCACATTCTCTCCACACACTCATTGTTTAAAAAGAAAATTGGTAGAAGTAAAAACTTCCAGCAGTTTGGCTTAGTGACATTGAAATGCCCCAGTGTGTAGAGTATTTTTTCAGCTAATTCAGTCATAGAAACATAGGACTGGAAGAGATCATAGAGGTTGAGAGGAGACCCCATATTTTATAGGTGAGGAAACTGAGATTGAGTTTAATAAGTTAATCACATTTCCACAATAGACGATTATGTGTGTATATGTGTAAACACATTTAAATATAAGTAGATATCTGTATAGACATTTACTAATGCACATGAGATTTACATTTCTAATATTCTTTCTTTAAAAACATGTCTTTGATTTGATCATCATGCTATAAATTAAATTCTTTCTTCTTTTTTCTTATTAATGCAACATCTCTTCTGTCTAATGCTCCTAAATGTCTTGTTCTCACTTCCTAAGGACAGTGGGTAATAAGGTGAGGGAATTTTGTCTTCTCCGTCCTTTTTGTTTTGTTTTGTTTTCATTTACACATTTAACTTTTTTTGTTTCATTTTTCTTTAGTTTTTGTGGCTTTGTGGTATCTTTGGTAGTGAACATTACTCAGATATGCTTCAAATATAGAAGCAATGTGTTTTGAACATTCAGCATGTGGAAAATGTGGAGTTAGTTGGTGAAATTCATTGTTCTATTTGTCTAGGTTTTCATAATAAATCACACTGGGGCCGACCAAGCAGATGTTCTCAGAGACTACTTAATTATTGTACTGACGAGCATAAATTCATTCTTGGGCCAGACATGCACCACCTTCTTTGGGGAAGATCTGGGCACACATTTGTTGTTAGCAACTTAATTTCTATTTAAATGTCTGAGTTCACCAAAGCAGTTTTCTAATTGTAAGTGCATTTGTGCCTTCTTACATACTGTATGAAAGTGTGTCTGCCTGTGTGTACATACACATACACACAGATTCACGTCTCCACATACTCTGATTTGGTAATCCAAAAGTAAAAGACACTCAAAGGTCTGGAAATAACAAGTACCTCAGGTAGGAGCAGGTGGTCTGGCCCTCCAAGCCTCTGCTGAGGCAAAAAAAAAAAAAAAAAAAAAAAGGCTTCACGTACTTATGATCAATTTTGTGTATCTTTGCTCTGCTTGGTTGCCCAGGACAAAGTTAGTGTATCGTGTGGCACTCACTTAGAAAGTGTTTGTTTTCTTGGGTATATGTACTATATAGCAGAAAACGTGTAACGGGTTCCACTGAGAAGACCTCTCTTTAAAAACCCCTTCCAGGTGGCACTGTGCATGGCACCTGAGACCGCAGTAGTCTGTAACTAAGTGAGTGTGATTATCTCTCCTGAGAGAATTTGCCCTTTTGGCTGCTCTCAGTGGCTCTAGTTTTCACAGTAACACTGGACAAGGTGCCACAGATGCATGGAAGTAGCCGGCCTAGGAGTCTAGGCTAGTTGCACCATTAACTTTGTGACTTTGGGCAGTCACTGAACTTCTCTGAACATCACTTTTCTTATCTGTACAAAAAGGATTAGACTATTTATCAACGAGGGCACCACTGGAATTTTAGATAGAACAGTTCTATGTTGTGCACCTGCCCTATGCATTGCAGGCCATTTTATATAGTGTTCTCAGACGTGGGGACAGCTAAGCTTTCCATCCTCTTTTTCCAGGAGTCCTGGGAAGGGGTAGGGGAGGTGGTACTTGCACTGATTGAGAACTAGTGGACTAGATTAAGTTTTCATTAGTTGTGGCATTTTCTCAGTGTCCACTTGGTTGGGGTTAGGGAATCATTCCTCGTTCTCCTAGTGAATTGCCAGCGGCACACTGAGGGAAATTGTGAAATCACAGCTCATGATGGCTGTGATTTGCACTCTTTCTTCCTCTCTGGGTACAGCAGAAGCTAAGTGATTGAAGTTTTACCTCTTGCAGCTGCCTTTACCCACACCCAGGTTGAGTTTCTACAAAAGCAAGAAAATGTAGAAGGAGGGAGGAGGAGTTACAAAGAGCTTGGCTAACCAGCCCTGTATAGCCTAGAGGGGCTCTCGATGGAGAGGAGGTAATGTGTGCTTGTGGAGCATGTCTTGCATTTAAGTTTTGGCTGAGCAAAATAAACCCAAAGACAAAAACCACCTGGAATAAGAAGAATTGCTAATGCCCTCTGAGCCAAATATTATTATCCAGGACTTTTAATCCTTGTGTGCTCTTTCGGCTTCACACTTAATTCCCAATGTCATTTCCTAAGATAAATGGTCCCCATTTTATAGATAAGGAAACTGAGGTTTAGAGTGGCTAAGTAATTTGCCCAAAGAATAGAAGTAAGACTGGAGGTAAGACTGGAACCAAGGAAGTGAGTTTGCAGAGTGGGCATCTGGGCAGGGTTCCATGGCAGACACCATGCGGTCGCCCTGCAGCTAGCATCCTCTGCTGTGCATTGCCTCCCCCTGCACATCAGCCTGGTGGTCCATCAGTCATTTTGGCCAAGAGCGCCCACCTCCATTCATCAGAACATACTTTTTCTTCTCACTCAACTGGCTGATAATCCCGAAGGTCTTGATATGCATGCGCTGTCATTCCTGGCTCCCTTGCCTGTACCTTCCTGGTGACATTTCTTTCCTTCCCTCTTGATCCCAACAGACATCTCAGCCAAGCCCTGGTGGTCAGTCTTCATGCAGCAGCCAACAGTCCCCCATCAGCAACTATTCCAACAGTGGGCTCGAGCTTCCTCTGACCGATGGAGGTAGTGCAGGAGACCTCAGTGCCATTGATGAAACCCCGATCATGGACTCGACTATTTCCACTGCAACCACAGCCCTCGCTTTGCAAGCCAGGAGAAACCCGGCAGGGACCAAATGGATGGAGCACATAAAACTAGAAAGGCTAAAACAAGTGAATGGAATGCTTCCACGACTGAACCCCGTTCTACCCCCCAAAGTCCCTGCGGTCTCTCCTCTCATAGGAAATGGTGAGTCCCACATCAGACCATACATCTGTTCCGGGTTTTTCTGTTCTTTTAACTGTGGGCCCTCCGTTTTAAGCTTGCTAATTTCTCCATCAGTCCTAAAAGTATCCTGTAATTTTAATATTAATTATATCTATATTAATGTTGAACCCATTTGAGCTACCTTTCTGGAGGGTCTGTATTTTAAAAATAGGTAGGAACAGGATAATACTGAGACAAAAGTAAGACTGTATCTGACTCATATTCTGATGGTGAAATCGTAACTGTTAGACTAGGATAAGAAAATCCCAGCAGCAGAGGCATCTGTGGTTAGCACCCTGTCTCTGGTTTCTAAAATTAAAACCAGGTTGGCAGCCACTTTTAATAATATTTGCCTAGCTTAAGGAAAGGTAAGCACCCCTTCCCATTGTTAGTTTCTGCATCAGTTTTTGCTTCTGAGATTACGCAATACCTGGATCACATCCCAAGGATGAACCTTTCCACTCCACCAACCCAGGTGTGTTACCTGTTCATAGGATGTGGAATGAAAAGAAAGCCCCAAATGTGGATGTGAAAGTCCTAGAATACCTTTGGCCATGGACTTGCATGGAATTTGAGTGTTGTGTATGCAATCCAAGATTCTTTGTGTCCTTGCACTATGCCTGTGGCTTAACTGAATTGAGGAAATTGACATTGTTTTGTTTAAGCCAGGGGTCAGCAAACTGTAGCCTGTGGGCTATATACAGCCTGCCACCTGCTTTTGTAAAGAAAGTTGTATGGGACACCCAGCCACATTTATTTGTTCACTGCTCTCTCTGGCCGCTTGGGTGCTACACAGCAGAGGTGAATAGTTGTGAGGGAGACTGCGTGGCCCAGGACACCCAAAGCAACTACTGCCTGGCCCTTTACAGAAAAAGTTTGCCGAGGCCTGGTTGAAGCCATCCTTGGAATGCTTTCATCCTCCCATCCTCTCTCCCTTTCTCTGTTTCCATTCGCTCCCCAGGCACACAGTCCAACAGCAACTGCAGTTTGGGCGGGCCCATGACTCTTCTCCCGAGCAGAAGCGACCTCTCCGGGGTGGACGTCACCATGCTGAACATGCTGGGCAGGAGGGACAGCAGCACCAGCACCATCAGCTCCGCCTACCTGAGCAGCCGCCGCTCCTCGGGCATCTCGCCCTGCTTCTCCAGCCGGCGCTCCAGCGAGGCGTCGCAGGCCGAGGGCCGGCCGCAGAACGTGAGCGTGGCCGACTCCTACGACCCCATCTCCACCGACGCCTCGCGCAGGTCCAGCGAGGCCAGCCAGGGCGACGGCCTGCCCAGTCTGCTCAGCCTCACGCCGGCCCAGCAGTACCGCCTCAAGGCCAAGTACGCCGCGGCCACGGGCGGGCCGCCGCCCACGCCCCTGCCCAACATGGAGAGGATGAGCCTGAAGACGCGCATGGCCCTGCTCGGGGACGGCAGGGAGCCCGGGGGGGCCCTGCCGCCCGTCAACCCCCCGCGGAGACGCAGCGACGGGGGCGCCCACGGCTACGGCCGGCGCCACCTGCTGCTGCATGACGCGCTGGGGAACGGCGTGAGACGCGCCAGCGACCCTGTGCGGACGGTCCCCGAGAGCCTCTCCCTGCCCAGGGTGCAGCGTTTCAGCAGCCTCAGCAGCTTCAGTCCTCCGGTGTTGCCTCCCTCCGTGGAAAAGCGCAACCTAGTGCTTCAGAATTACACGCGGCCCGAGGGCGGCCAGTCCCGAAACTTCTACTCGTCCCCCTGTCCTCCCAGCATTACCGAGAACGTCACCCTGGAGTCCCTGACCATGGACGCCGATGCCAACTTGAACGACGAGGATTTCTTGCCAGACGACGTGGTGCAGTATTTAAATTCTCAGAACCAAGCAGGGTATGAGCAGCACTTCCAGAGCGCCCTGTCTGATGACAGCAAAGTGCCCCACGGGCCCGGGGACTTCGACCCGCCCGGGCTGCCGGACAGCCACGTGGGCCAGCAGTACCACACCCTGGAGCAGGCCTGCGCCGAAGGCAGCAAAACCGACCTGCCCATTCAGTGGAACGAAGTCAGCTCCGGAAGCGCCGACCTGTCCTCTCCCAAGCTGAAGTGTGGCCAGCGGTCCGCGGTGCAGCAGGCTCGAGCCTTCGGGTTGTACAACAACATGGTTGTCCACCCACAGAACCCCCTGAGGAACGCAGTGGGGCCCCCGGGGGGATATCAGGCCCTTGGGGAGAACAGCGGCTCCTACAGCGGCCCAGAGCACTTGGTGGTCCACGGAGGCAGCGGAGCTGGCACCGCTGGAAACGCCTTCCATGAACAGCCGTATAAGGCCCCACAGTATGGGAACTGTCTCAACAGGCAGCCAGTGGCCCTTGGTGCGCTAGACGGTGCCTGTGGTGCTGGGATTCAAGGGTCAAAGCTAAAAGGCACCACCATGCAAGGGAATGGGGGCCATTTTGGCTTGCAAGTGGCGCCAAATGAGTCAGCTGGCAGCACCGTGAATGGCATGCAGCCCCCAGACCTGGTGGGCCAGGGCTACCTGGCTCAGCAGCTACTCAGCGACAGCATGCAGCACCAGGGGGCAGGCCGCCCGGGTCAGCTGATGCCAGGGCAGGTTAGTGCTACCTCACACATCAACAGCTATCAAGGGCCAGAGAGCTGCCTGCCAGGGACTCACGGCATAGGCGGCCAGCCATCAAGTTTGGCGATCGGCAGGGGCTACCAGCTGTGTGCCAGCTTTGGAGGCAGCAGGCGCCAGGCTGTGCCAAGGGGCAGCTTCGCTGTGCAGCAAGGACAGCTCAGTGACATGAGTCAGACCTGCAGGGTGAACGGCATCAAGATGGAGATGCAAGGACAGCCTCACCCACTCTGTTCTAATATGCAGAATTACTCTGGTCAGTTCTATGACCAAACCGTGGGCTTCAGTCAGCATGACGTGAAAGCTGGTTCGTTCTCCATTTCAGAAGCCAACTGCCTGCTACAGGGCGCCAGCGCTGAAAACTCTGAGTTACTTTCTCCAGGTGCTAACCAGGTAACAAGCACAGTTGACAGCCTCGACAGCCACGACCTGGAAGGGGTGCAGATTGATTTTGATGCCATCATTGACGACGGGGACCACTCCAGCCTGATGTCAGGGGCCCTGAGCCCAAGTATCATTCAGAACCTTTCCCATAGCTCCTCCCGCCTCACCACGCCGCGAGCGTCCCTCCCGTTCCCAGCACTGTCTGTGAGCACCACCAACATGGCTGTCGGGGACATGAGTTCTCTGCTCACCTCCCTCGCTGAAGAAAGCAAATTCCTTGCAGTTATGCAGTAGGCGTTAGGAAAAAAGGACAGCGAACAAACGTAAAACTAATAGGAGTTGAAAGATGAAACTGACTTCGTTTTTGGCTGGTCTGTTTTTTTAGTTCTGTATGTATGTTAGCGATCTCATCTCACCTAACTGGGATGTGTTTCAAGTATATTCCTTTTATGGAAAAGGACTCTGAAAAACCCTAAAGTATTCTAGGGAGAAACTGTCTTCCATTTCAGTTTTGAATCAGTATTGTTACACTCGAACCACCCTCTTTTTAAAAACTGTAAGCCCGCCCCGTTTTTTAGTAAACCAATGTAAATGTGTGATGTGCATGTTCTTTCTTTTAGAAGAGCGGTCAAATTAAAGGATTTGACATGTTTCTCTGTTACTCGAAGGAAATAGGAGTTGGTGTGCTTGTAACCAATGGGTTACACTTCCAGCTTTTTTTATCTTCCTTTGCATATGCTCAGTGTTTTGTTTCTGTGTTTTGTTTTTTGTTTTGCTTTTAATTCCCACATTGGGCACAAGAATCAGAATATGAGTTTAAGACTCTTTTGTGGGTGCACTGCAGCATAGATGACAGATTTTTTGATGTTCTCCTCACCCCCAGTTCAGTTCAGGGTATACTTTCGACAGTTACATGGAAGTGGAAACTTGGCTCTTGCAAATGAAAGTAGTTGCTCACAGTTTGGGTTTTCAACTCTTGGTGTCCGTAAATGTGCTTTGGGTGGCGATGTCTGTATGGTCAGTTCTCAGTTATCTCTTGCACCTCTTTTCCCTCGGCCTTCATGAGCATCCGGTGCTGTTTAGGGCTGCCATAAGAGAGGAAATAGGCGGTCGGTGACGCTCAGATACCACCTTGCTACTTTTATCTGTTCTGGTAAGAAGTTAGATAGATTGTAGTTTGAAGCAATTGGGTAGAATTAGTTTGGGGAATATTCATGGGTTTGCTGTATTCGTTAATTAGTTCCATCTCCTTCCGCATTATGGATAACTGAGAATTGATTATATATAGCTCTAAGTATATAGGCATTTAAACAACCCCACAACCAGCTATATCATTAACCTTTATTAATTCCACTGTATTGAAGGAGTATTTCTATTCTATACGCCCTATTTTAAGGGATTTATAAAACTTAGTTACAAAAGAAAAAGCTCACAATCTTTGATATTGGGAATAAATTGCTTCAACCATTTTTAGTATTTGAGAGCACTGGGGACAAGGTTTAGTAGCTGTGTGGATGCCTTTTTTCACACCCTGTCTGTTGAATGTTGCATCCATTTAAGTAGTTAGATGTTACACGCAGTTAGTCCTTAATGTGGATAGTGTCTGTATTTTTGTTTTGAATTAAAACATTTAAAGATTTTAAAAGTGCAGCTACTCCCCACACGCAGTTGATACACATAAAAGTCATACTATGTGTGCACAAAAAGTACATGGATTATCCAGCATATTGCTTTTCACATATAGGAACTACTAAAATAGAAATATTAACACCTGAAACTACCTGCTGTATTCTGTCCCATTGACCCTTGGGGTTGAATTTATCTAAAGTGATTCGGGATTCAATTGTGTGGCTTTTTCCCCTTTATTCCTGCTGTTTAAATTAGTAATAGGAAGACAAAATCAAGTAAAATGAAGTGTTAGATAACAGAATGTTAGGACCAGCCCATTTTTGTCATGTTTATTTTCTCTCATTTGGACCAAGAATCTCAGTATGGAGGTGTATTTGCCATTTGGGACCCGAGAGCAGCGGAGGGGTGCTACGGGCCTTCCACGATGCTTGCCGTCCTCCCCCATGCCTTCGTAGAAATTAAAGGACATGTCCCCTTTGGAATAGCCCCAAAGCAAAAGAGAACTACTGATCTGAGCTCAGGAGAGTAGAGTCTCTACTACTTTTCAGCTAAAAAAGCAAGCCTTTCTTTCTCTGTGTTGCTGAAATAGGGCATGATGTTCACAAAATCAGAGGTCTAATCTGACTTTTCCCAAAATCTCCAGATCGCCAAATCTCCAGGTCCTGGTCTTATTTTGCACGTTCTAATGGTTTTGCCCAATCCCTTTCCTACCCTTGGTTTCAAAGAATGGGGCTCAGGTGTTCTCCACCCCCGAGCAAGGCGCCTGGGTCTGGGCACCATGCCGAGCTCCTCCCCCAGAGGCCTTTCCCTGTAGTGTCATTTCTCAATTGCCATAATCCCTGTGTCAACTTTGTCCTTCCTGGGGCAGTAATCAGGGCCAGTACAGTTGTCATCCTGTGCTGCTTTTTTCCTTTGGTTTCAGGTCCTCTTCTGGATTTCCCCCTTTATTTATCTTTTCGTATTTGTGTTCCTTGCTACTGCTTTTAGATTTGCAGGAGACACAAGTTTCAGCTCAATATTTCACTTCTCTCAATATGGAAATTACAGAAGGATGGAGGAGAGGAGGGAGGGAAGAAGGAAGTGTACTTCTCCAGGATTTCCATGATCTGTCGCAATGGTCCAGGGGAAGGAAGGTCTTTTGAAGTCACTTGGAAATATCCCGTTGGGCCATGGGATCTCTGTAGCCTTGGCATCTCATACCTTGGGACCCGCCTCCAGCCGTCTCTCCATTTCTCTGACCTCTGCCTTCAGAGAGCGCCGACTCACTAGCGTCACTGCCCTGCCTCTTATAAAAAATGCAGGCCCACAGGTGGTACTCCTGCTTCACGTCTGTGTTAAACTTTTTTATTTTTCCAGCCATTTTTGTTTTATCCTTCTGAAGAACTAAACTACTCCCCACTCCTCACACATTGACTCGTCCTCTTGAGCCGCAGTGTTTCGATTCTTGCGATGTATGTGCCTTATTTTATGTTAATCTTGTCCATGAGAGGACCAGTTGGTGTTGCCCAGTCGGTGCTCCGAGGCTGTGCACGCACGGGCCAGAGAGCGCACGGTTGCAGCAGAGTCCAAAAGCCATCTTGTCACCTGGTTTCCCGTGTTGTTTTGAACTGGTAGGAGGATGTTCTCTTCTGACAAGTTACCCTTGTGTATCCTGCAGACGTGTAAGATAAAAATGCAAGTTCATTTTTTTCACCTTTTTTAGATTTTTAAAAAAATAAAACGTGTAATCCTTTTTTAAAAGAAACACATGTAAATACATTTAAGTATTGTAGGCATAGTGTTTGGATGTGACCGGCCCCGGGCCTCCCTCGGACAAGCCTGCAGCCACCACGATGCTACGCACCCACCTCAAGCCCAGGGGCTGCAGTCCAGCCCCAGACGAACTCTACCTTTGCTTTCAGAACCACTTAGTCTTTTTGTAACAAAGAAAAAAATGTTTCTTACGATGTCAATAAAAAACTCTTTGTACTGAAATTTTTATTAGGTTGTTTATTTAACTCATAGCTGAACGGAAGGTGTGCTGTCTTTGAAAAAATCCAGAGCCCGCGTTTGGATCCATAACCCCCACATACAAGCTGAGGGGACTAGTGCCCTGAGACCCAGACTCCTCACCCCTAAAACGGAGAAGATGCTGGTGCGCACTGCTCATAGCGTCGTGAGGATGTGCGCCTGGGAGGTACACCCATCGTAACCATTATTGTTTTCTCAGGAAGGCAGTAAGTAATAGTCTAGCTTGCTCTTGTATACATTATCCTCTCATTTTGGAGGTACCCTAGCACATGCTAACAGAAAATCTGACATGATAAGAAGCCTGCTTTTATGTGGCTTTTCAATTACCTACCTTAGTCAGAAATGTAAGTTATTTGTCTTACTTGTTTTTTCATGTTAGTTTGCAATATTATTCTCCAGGTCACCATAAAAGACTCCCAAAGTCTTCCCTCCTTCTTTCTGAGTGGCAGCACATGTCTTTCGAGCCGCCAGCTGAGGGTAGTTGTTTCTGGGAAGGGCAAGGGTCCTGGCTGTGGGTATCTCCGGGCCACAAGGATGGGCACATGCATGTGTCCCGGGGGGCCTATGTCCTGTGGGTGAGGACTGTTCCTTCACTGTCCTCTAGCAGGGTTTCTCCAGGCATAGGGATGCTCCATGCTTTCCAGATTCTCTGGGGAGAATTTCCTCCCATCCATCCAAAATGCTTTGCTTTCATAAATAGATCTCTCGCATAAAGTGTCCAAGTGAACCCAGAAAAATTAAAAAATATGAATTTATATCCTGCCTCAGGTATAAATTGTCAGCCCACAAAGAGACACGCCATGTGGCAAGTCAAAGTAAGGCGAGAAACAGGCTAACAGGAAGAGTAGGAAGGGGGATGCCACAGGAATGAGACCCCTTCCCATGCGGCCGGCAGTGGGGACAGCTCACAGCTGGGTGTTAAAAACGTGTCCTGTGAAGGAAACATGAAGAAAGCAGAGTCGGAGGGAAAATGGTAAAGCTGCAGTGTATTTGGTATTTCACAAAGATTTACATTAAGTAATTTTTGGAATTTAAAGACATTATGTATTACCCAAACAAGAATATAATAGGAGAATGCTAAAATAAGATGGGAAAATTAACCCACTGCCAAAATGTCATTTATCCTTCTTTCCTCCAAGGTTTTCTATTTATTTTCTTGGCAGTTTTCCCCTTTGGTTTTACTTTAGAGTATATTTATTATTCCAAACACAATCTGGGCTCATCTTTCCTTTAATATTAGCTTTTAGGTTTTTTTAAATCTCATTTTGCCAACATAGGCCTTGTTTATGCATTTTCTACTTAGTTATTCAACCTCTCAACAATTGTTAGTAATAGAATCTAAATTGTTTCTCGGCTTTTTTTTCCTTCACATGCATTTTGTGGCCACAGGCACTGGCCCATACTCAGCCAGCAGAGGCCTGGAATCTTAGGTCTACAGATCTTCTCACCTGCCCCCAAACCTTGAGCTTCACTCAGTTTCCATCCTTCCTCAGCACCCGGTGGGAGGTTATGGTGGCCCCTGCCTTCAGAGAACTTGCCCTCTCTCGAAAGAGGACAGACGGTGACACAGTCCATTAATTCAGCCATGCTGCCTGGATATCTAATATTCCATTCACATTCTTTTATATGGACTAGAGATGAGAAGATGAATAAAACTTAGTGTGCCCATGAGCTCCTAGCCCGGTGGGAGAGACAGACTTGTAAACGCGGAGCGCAATGGCATGTCCTAATGAAAGATGTTCAAGGGGACGTTCAGCTTCGGGCATTATCCATCCGAAGTGCTTACTTAAACTTACTATTGACATTGGGGCCAATTCTTCATTGTAGAGCACGGCCCTAAGTGCTGTGGGATGTTTAGTGCATCCCGGCCAGTGCCCACTGGATACTAGTGCCCCCAAGTTGTGACAACTGAAAACATCTCCAGACATTGCTGCATGTCCTGTGGGGGAAAAATCACTCCAGGTTAAGAGCTCCTGATTCACGGAATGAAAATGTAGAGGAGACGTACAGCAGGCAGGGGCCCAGAGGGAGATTCCGGTACAGACCTAGACTCAGGAGCCTGTGGTCTGCAGGTAACAGAGGAAGAGAGGGTAAGATCAGGGGTCATTCCCAGGCACGGCCATAGCAGAAGGGGACTAAGGAAAAAACCCCAGGGAACACGGGCCCCAGGGACCAAGGGATGGGGCCAGCACTCGTGAAGAAGGCAGGGGAGACCATGTGCTCTTGAAGCAGGGAGGTGAATTTCAGGAGGCAATATTATCAAAAACAGCATCTACTGTAATCCCAGCACTGTGGGAGGCCGAGGCGGGCGGATTCTTTGAGCTCAGGAGTTCGAGACCAGCCTGAGCAACAGTGAGACACCGTCTCTACTAAAAATAGAAAAAATTAGCTGGACAACTAAAAATATATAGAAAAAAAAAATTAGCCGGGCATGGTGGCGCATGTTTGTAGTCCCAGCTACTTGGGATGCTGAGGCAGGAGGATGGCTTGAGCCCAGGAGTTTGAGGTTGTTGTGAACTAGGCTGATGCCACGGCACTCTAGCCCGGGCAACAGAGTGAGACTCTGTCTCAAAAATAAATAAATAAATAAAATAAAAAAGAGCATCTAGGTCCAGTAAAACCTCGGCTGAAAAATAACAGGTTTTGCAAGTTAGGAGACCCTGAGTGACACTGGGGAAGGTTGGGAACAGAAACCAGATAACAACAGTTGAGAATTTAGTGACACATGACATTAATACAAAGGAGAACTTAGTGTATGCCCCATTCCACCCCATCCAAGATGCCTTCCAGAGTGAGCCACGCGTTACTTCACGTTCCCACTAAGGAAGAACAAGTACTGCCAAATCAACTATGACACGGTGCTTTTTATCCTCTAACAGATGTGCTCCAGTTTCAGTGGTTACCCAGGGGGAAAAATGCATAACTCGGAGGGTATGAAAGATTATTTCCCGAGGAAAGGAAGGAGATCATGGATCAAGGAGAGGTGGAAGGGTTGACTTTTTGCTGTGATTGTTCTCTTTCTTCCTTATTCTCCCTCTTCCTCTCTCTCTCCTCCTCGATGCAAGAGGCTTGGCTGTGTTAATCAACCATTAAGAAGAAGGCAGAAGAGAGGACGAAGGTGATGTTGCAGTGGACAGAGCAAGCATGGGACCTACCTAGGCCCGTGAGACAAGCACACCTGTCCTGGGAAAGGGGACCGGTGGGAAGGGGCAGGGCATGTGTCCACGGATGTGCTGGAATGAATGGCCACGGGTCTAGCAGCTGAGCGAAGGCAGAGGCACTGAGACCTGTGAAGAAAGAGCAGTCTGGCTGCATGTCAGGAAGGCCACAAAAGCTGAACGGGGCCCTGGACTGAATGGAGAGGGAGGGAGGGGTGGGAAGGTGGGAGCAAGGACGCACGAAGCACCTGCATGAGGCTGAGGCTCACGCGTCAGCGCTCACTGCTGAGTTCCTGCAGGACCTGGGTGGCATTGACTAGGGGAAGCCTCGGGGGGAGATTATTTTGATCTTTTCCGGGAAAACAATTTTTTTAAATGGCAGTGATGGGAGGAGTGGCGTGCAAGGGGGTGCCGGGAAGGGCTGGAGGGGAGGCAGAGTGGAAGGCGCCCCTGGTCTCACACGGGCCATAGCTGCCCTGCCCCTGGGTCCACCAAGCAGGCAGACCCCCTCCTGGCCTGCAGGTTCCTCCTGCCTCCGGGTGGAAGGGAAACGGGAGACAGGAGAGGGAGAGGCGGCAGTGGTGAGGAATGCTGCGTGCTCCCTCCCCAGCTCCTTCCCAGCCCCCCAGGAGGCAAAGGCAGAGTGTGACCACAGGAGTAGGATACTGGGGAGAGCCAGGACCTGCCATCACCACCTCTTCACCAAGTAAGCAGGAAACTTAATGTGGAATTCCCAGTTGGTGCATATGAGCTATTTTTTTTCCACTATACAGGAATATTTTAATGACGTAACAGGCTTGTTTCTCACTGGTACTTCGACTTCTCACCCTGCCACGGCTCTGTGGGCCCAGCTCACACCCCCGTCTTGCTCCCAGCTTTCTCTTCTACTGGAGATGTCCCAGGCTGTGGCTGAGGGACCGAAGTGAGAGGTGGGTTGGCAAGTCTGCTAACTAAACTGGAAGGAGCACCAGCGTTGCTGAAGAGCCAGCCAGCCTCGCCTGAGGACTCTCCCTGTGGGACAGGGGCCTGCTGCTGGTGCGGCCGGCATCCATAGGCCAGGCTGGATTAGGAGACCGTGCACGGGTTGGGTTTGCTCTGTCCGGGCTGCTTGTGTCTAATGGGGCTTCTTTCTCATGCCCTGTGTAAAGAGAGACTCTCTAGTCACTTAAATTAGGGTCAGCTAAAACCCGATCACGTCTCTGCTTTTGAAAAAGCCCTAGCCTTGGAAAGCATGCTTCTAATGCCAATGGTAAAAGGGGTATCTCAGCAGTCACCTCCCTCCCGTGGGCTCATGCCTGAACCATTGAAATGACCCCCCCAGCGTGCTGCATTTGGTAGCGTTTGTTACCCCATGCCTCTCTCCTGGTGCTGGACAGCTGCAGAGCTCATGTGATGGAGCTTTACCTTATCTGAGGTCATGGGAGGAGACGCAGGGGGAGAACCAGTCCTCTGCTCTTCCTTTGCTTGCCTACCTTCCAAAACCTCTCTCCTGGAAGGGTCCCTAAGGAGACAGGCAAAGACAAAGCACTTGCCCTGGTGAGCAGCCCAGCCCGTGTTGAACGCTGCCGTGCCTCCAGAGGGGCGTTCTTCCCCTGCAGCTGGGAAGCCTCCTGCACTCAGAAATTCCAGGGTCCCGACATGATCCATGCTCAGAAGTTGGGCTGCGGCTCCTCCTCAGCACTGGCAGGCACAAGCCTCCAGCCCTTCAGGGCTTGCAAGAGCCAAATGCGCTGCGGAGGTGTGATTCACTGAGTTCCCAGAGGGAAGGAAGGCAGCCAGCTGGCAGAGGATTACTGAACAGCCAGGCCAAGGCATTCCGTTGCTGTTTGGAGGGAGACAGGCGGCCAGCCACCTCCCTGCTCCTCCTCCCCCACCGCGGCAGGGAGCTGGCGACCAGCCAGGGCTCTGGGGGAAGGAGAAGAGGAACAGAGCTGCTTCACTTACTACCAAGATAAGAAGTCTGTGGCCGGTATCCCCAGTGAGTCAACACAAGAAATACACGCACTTTCATTTGAAGTTGATTCTGATGCCCCTAAATGTTTATCCAAAATATACCTAGATGCCTTACCCAGAGGGAATTTTTTTCTTTTTTTTTTTTTTTTTTTGAGACAGAGTGTCACTCTGTTGCCCGGGCTAGAGTGCCGTGGCGTCAGCCTAGCTCACAGCAACCTCAAACTCCTGGGCTCAAGTGATCCTCCTGCCTCAGCCTCCCAGGTAGCTGGGACTACAGGCATGCGCCACCATGCCCGGCTAATTTTTTCTATATATTTTTAGTTGTCCAATTAATTTCTTTCTATTTTTGGTAGAGACGGGGTCTCGCTCTTGCTCAGGCTGGTCTCGAACTCCTGAGCTCAAACAATCCGCCCGCCTCGGCCTCCCAGAGTGCTAGGATTACAGGCGTGAGCCACCGCGCCTGGCCCCAGAGGAAATTTTTTAGCAAGCAGCAAAGCTGGTAGGCAAGGAAAAATAATATTGGCTAAGGAACAAACAAAAAAGCCCAGTGTGTATGTCACACACTATAGTCTCCCAATGAAGAGATTTCTTTCCCCTGCACCTTGGATATCTCAGGCTCTCTGCAGTGACCGTAAGTTACAGGTTCATTGCTCAGCCGTTCTTAACCCCGCTGCTCTTCAGAAACTCAACCCTGCTGCTCTATGAACTCAGGTCCCCCGACACCTCCCATTTGATCCACGTCCTTCCAAAGATGAAGACACGAAACATCACAATAAATATTTCCCCTGAAGTTCATGCAAAGAACAAAAACCAAAGATCCAGTCCAGCTCCCTCCCCTTCAAGCTTAGATAAATGTGTCACATGAATTGAGGTAACAGTCCAGACCCTTTCTCATCCACCTCTGCCCCACTGGGGGACAGTGACAAACAACACTCTATCATGAGCCTTCAAGGCAAAGGGGAGAAGAACATTCTGTTGACCTATAAGACAGAAGGTCGAGGAACAACCTTTCCTTAGGTTGTCTTGACACAGGGTTTCTTCACTTGCTCTGCAGTTTTAGACAATTTAATACCACCTCCCGCTGTTCTGACTGAATGCCCAGCAGCTCCCAACATGTGATGGTTCCAGCTTACTTGAAATACATTCTGAGCCCATCCTAAATCAAGTGGATTTAACATTCAGCCAAAAGGAAGATTCTTGAAAACAAGCTGATTTTAATCCAGCTTCACTGGCCATGTGCGCCAGAACTCTGGCCTCATTCGACCACAGGGTTCCCCCTTGTAAGAAGGCGTGCAAAGAGGATGAAGAAAAGGGAGTACTCTGGCACTTACCCAACTGGTGTCCTGTGGCTCAATCCTGGCACCAACCCCTTGGACAGTGGTGTAAATGTAGACCCAGGAATTAAGAGCTCAGTCCCCCACAGACTGTCCCAACTTAGATGCCGGCCACAAGTTAAGGTGGTCCCCAGATCATCTGAACTTCTGACCAATTGGCTACAAATTCAGGGGTTTCCATGAACCCCTCAGGTTGATAATTCTTTAGAACAATTCACAGAATTCAGAAAAGCCCAACCGTTGTTACTACAGTTTGATTATAAAGACTACAACTCACGGAGCGCCAAATGAGGAAACGTATAGGGCGAGGTCTGGGCGGGCCCTAAATGCAGAGCTTCCACGCTCTCTCTGTGTGGGGTCAGATCCTTCACCCTGCAGGTACATCAATGTGTTCACCAACCAGGAAGGTCCTCTGAGTCTCCTTGCCCACAGGTTTTACTGGGCTCTGTTACGTAGGCGTAATAGATTCAATCATTGGCCACACGATTGGACTCAGTCTTCAGCCCCCTTCCCTTCCCAGAAGTCAGGCTCGACTTAGCGTCCCAACTGTCTAGTCACATGGTTGGCCTTTCTGGTGGTCATCCCCATCCTGAAGCTATCTAGGGGCCCACCAAGAGTCACCTCTTTAGCATGAACTCAGGTGCCATCAAGGGTCTCATAATAACAAAGACACTCACATTATTGGGGAAATTCCAAGGGTTTTAGAATCTCTCTCCCAGGAACCAAGGAAACAAGTCCGTCAGATTCCTTATTGTACAACTTGGGCCTTCTCCTTGGAAACCAACAGGTCCAGAACTGAGAAAGGAGAATGGTTGAAAGCAAGATGTGACTGAAGCTACGGAGTCCCAGCTCACTGGAGAAGAGCTGCCCCGGCTGGGATTTGGTTGCAGTGCCAGCACTTTCTCTAACAACTAGATATGAAACTGACTTATTCCTTGGAGCCTCAAAATTCTCATCTGGAAAAGAAGACTTGAGATTGTGGATATAAAATGCTTAGTGTATGCAGCATCCAGTAAGTGCTCAATGAAAGTTTTTGTTAGACCAGGCACAGTGGTTCATGCCTGTAATCCCAGCACTCTGGGAGGCCGAGGTGGAAGGATCACTTGAGCTCTGTAGTTTAAGACCAGCCTGAGCAAGAGCGAGACCCCATCTTTACTAAAAAGAAAAGAAAAGAAAAGAAATAGTAAAATTAGCCAGGCATGGTGGTGCGTGCCTATAGTCCCAGCTACTTGGGAGGCTGAGGCAGGAGGATCACTTGAGCCCAGGAGTTGGAGGTTGTAGTGAGCTATGGTGACACCTCTACACTTTACCTAGGGTGACAGAGTGAGATTCTGTCTCAAAAAAAAAAAAAAAAAGAAAGAAAAGTTTTTATTGTTGTTAGTTCTTTTCCCTTCTCCTGGCAGCAATTACAAACGACTGAAGTGCAGGAAAGGAGGCCAGGACATGCAGGAAGACAGCGGACTCCCGGGAGTCTGAGGCCCTAACCAAGGGATGCATTTAGGCCCATACTCACTGGCCAGTCTGCCTGCTTGTGAGTTCTTGAAACACAAGGCAGACAGGCTTGTGCACTTGCATTTTAAGATGTGAGAACAGAACACTACAAAGACATTTCCATTCAGACATACCTTATAGGAATCAAAAAGTCCAAAGAAGCAAACACTGTACCTGGTATTTTACTCAAATGTCCAAGCTATAATCTGTTCCTGATAAATAGTAATTGCAGAATTTAGATTTCTTAATTCTAAAATAAAAAAGTACAACTATTTTTTAAAAGACATTTTATTGTCATATCTATATGTGCATATGGATATGATAATACATGTTGAGCATTCCTAATCCAAAAGTCAGAAATCTGAAATGCTCCAAAATCCGGAAGTTTTTGAGTGCCAACGTGACACCCAAAGGTATAATATAAAATTACCTTCAAGCTATGTGTGTATATTTCATATATGAACATAAATGAATTTCATGTTTAGACTTGGGTCCCATCCCCAAGATATCTTAGTATATATATGCAAATATTCCCAAATCCCAAAAAACCGGAAATCTGAATCACTTCTGGTTCCAAACATTTTGGATAAGGGATGCTCAATCTGTGTGTGTGTGTGTGTGTGTGTGTGTGTGTGTGTATACACGCACACAAATATGCTTGCACAATGCAAACCCACCCTGGAGCCATTCCGGTCTTTGCCCTGACACACCAGTCAGCAGGGTCCACCTCTTGTCACTGCCGTAAGAATTGCACTCAAAGAAAATCCCTATTTTGCCACACAGAACACTACAGCAAATTCATCTTCAATTATTTCACTGGCGTGGTTTTGAAAATGGGTGATCATTTCTTAACAATTACTTTATCATATGGGGATGATACAGAGAAGATTAGCATAACCCCTACGCAAGGATGACATGCAAATTCATGAATTGTTCCATAAAAAAACACACACACAATTATTTTATCACTAAGTTTTTTGTTTTGATGCTTCAAGTATTTTGAATTTAAGATAAATTATCTTCTGCAGAATTCAGGAACATGACCCGGTGACAAGTCTGGTGATTAGAAATATATAGTTCCGTGCAAAGACAGCCACTCAATATTGTAGGGTGTTTATTCTCACTCTTTTTGCTGATGCATTTTTCCATATATCATTAATTTTCTGATTATAAACTGAATACATGCTCTTTGTGGAAAAGAGAGTAAAGCATCAAAAGAAAAGAAAAGCCACCTATCATTCAACCACCCAGAAATAAACACTATTAACATTTTGGGATCTAATTCTGGGTCTTCCTTTTACACGTAACATTTACTGATGAGTATTTTTTTCATGTCATTAAAAATTCTTCAAAAACATGTGGGAGTGGGCGAGAGGAAGGGAAGACCAGTGGTGGGAGTCAGGAGATGGGCCGCTGCTTCTGTGCCAAGGACTCCCCACCTCCTGGCTGCAGGCTGGCTGGCTTCTGTGTTTTTTCTTTCCTTATGAAGGAATCAAAATCCCAACAGCAGATGCAGAAAGAAGTCTTATCTGAACTTGCCTTATCTGACTAGAGCAGAGTTTTAAGAGACTCAGCTGCCACCACAACCCCCTCATACCAATCAGGGGAGGGGCGTGCCCAATCAGGGTGGTGACTAACCTACTGACCTTGGGCACCAGGACATTTTTTAAAAATTGTGTTAACAAGTCTCATCGGAACCTTCGATCCCTGGAAGTCCTAAACTCTCCCTTTTGTTAAGTTGGTCTATAAACCTTTACCTCTGGCTGGTCAGGGAGTTACTCTTTGCTGAGTGCTGCTGCATGTGTATCGGCTTGGTCTTTTGTTCTGTTACTGTACCCACTGTCAGTTAATTCACAGGCCTTGAATCATTTAAGCCCAAGATGGTGGAGAAAAAGCTTTCCTCCCCACCGTTTGGACAATGGAGGTGGTGTGGTTGCGACTCCTCACTCACTCCAGACACTGCCGCTGAGGTCTCTGCTCCCTCACTAGTCACACTGCCAGGTCTCTCTGCTCAGGGGTCGATCAAGCAAGGGAGCTAAGAGCCTCTATTCGTCTTTCTCAGAATTTAGATTGACAGGAGAACACTTTTCGTTAGAATTAGTTCTTTGGATATTGTGACTCTTGCCATAGACAGCAACTGTGTAGTTGTTTGTAGTATTTGGTGCTGTGCTGCCTGAAAGTTTTGTCTGTCCTAAGAAGGTGAATCACAGGGCAGGATCTCACCAGTAAAGCCAGGTGAGGGTCTCCTTCCACCTCAGTGTGTGCCCCGAGGGCTTGGCTTTGGATATCAGAGCATTGTCTGGTTTTCCACCTACCGTTGGTGTCATCTGCTGGATTTGTGTCTTGAGGTCTGTCTAGGGGTCAGGTTGAGGACCTGAGACACAAGGTGCATTGTAATTCCTACAAACCACTGGATTGTCCAAATCCAAATATTTTCCTTTAATATTGCCTTTGTGGCTTCTGACAACTTGGTTTCCTTCTTTTCTGCTTTCTTTGGGAGTGACTTTGGATCAGGAGGGCTGTAGTTTCTGTGCCCTCTTTGGGCATGTCTCTTGTGTCTGTGGTTAAGTATGAAAAGGCTTATCTACGTGAGTCACATTTGGAATGAGTATACTATCTGAAGCGGGACTGGAGTCCCAGGCTTCTTTGCTTTGAAGATAGCCATTGGCTGGAAGTTCTTCCCAGCTTTGGTTTCAAGGCCTCTCTACTCTCCCTGCCGGATCCTACATCTCCCAGGGGAACTTCTCAGTGGTCAGAAGCCTCTTTCTCAAGCCCCTGTGATGCTTCACCTCTGCAAGGCCAGCTGTCTCCATCCCTTTCTTGTTGGTGTGACTTCATGAAGGATAATTTAGAACTTCAGTGGCTTCTTTGAGAAAACTTGAGATTTTCCAAGTTGGCTCTTCTAGTAAGACTTTTCCTTCCCACTCCAAGCCTCTCAACTCTCTGTGCTCCCTGGGACTTTAGAGCCCCTACCTACCTCCCTGGGAGCTCTTGAGAGACTCAAGAAACAGAACAACCATCTGAGGCTTAAAAGACTAATCTGAACCAGATTTGATATTTTATTCACTAAGATGGGCTTTGAAGACATCCAGATAGCCTCAGCCTCTCACCTAAAATTTAGTCCAGAGCCCCCATGAGATTACCAGGGCACCGAAAATCTTAAACATCTCGTCTACAAGTACTGATAGGAAGTTATGACCCTCACATCGAGCAGGTAATCTTAACTTGTCCCATCTTTCAGAAACACAATTTTGATTAAAGCGGGGCAAAGACAAGAACCAACTCTTACATAAATCAGTGAGTTTTGTATTCCTCTGTGTATGCAAAAGTGTATGACTTTTGGCTAAAATTTTAGAATGAAAGCCATAAGATCTCTGTTTGTGTCTGTCTACATGTTTATGTATGTATATGCATGTGTGTATGTGTGTGTATATATGTATGCCATGTACAGTTGGCCCTTCAGATCCGTGGCTTCCACATCCACAGGATTCTACCAACTGCAGATCAAAAATATCTGAAAAAAAGTTAAAACTAACAATACAACCATAAAAATAAATACATATAAAACATATAATTCAGTATAACAGCGATTTGCATATCAGCATAGCATTTATATTCTATTATGTATTATAAGTAATCTAGAGATGATTTAAGAGAATTGCATAAGTTATGTGCAAATACTACACCATTTTATATGAGGGACTTGAACATCCCGGATTTCAATATCTGCAGGGGGGCCTGGAACCAGTGCCCCACAGAATCTGAGGAACAACTATATATGTGCTATTTTCCTCCCACTGGATGGTATGACCAAATAAATTTCCAAAATTCTAGTAGGCTTAGAGAGAAATAAGTACTTATATAAAGTAAATATTCATAAAACTTTCAGGAGTATAGGAACTAACCCAGATGTTCCTCATGATCACACGGTTTGGGTAAATCTGGCAGATAAGAATAGTTTGGTGTCATTAGTTTAACAGAAACAGGTATGTCTTCTGAGTTCTCGGCACCGAGCGTAACATAAGCGTGCATTTTTCTACTCAAGTTTGCTCGTAGTACAGGCATGGGACACGGAGTCAAAAGAGCAGAGGCTTCTGCACTGCGTCCGGGTCACACTCTCCCGGCTGCTGCAGCTCAGTCCCTGGGCTCCACGGGACACAGACAGGAATGCGTTTGGACGATCAATGAAGTTTGCGCCACAGGCTTCTTGTGAGGACAAGATGAATGGTCCACGCAGAGCACTTAGCTCAGATCCTAGAGCTCACAAGGGCTTGAAAACTGCTCATTAGTGTCCTTGTGCACTTGCCGCATAACCCTGAACAAGCCACCTAATCTTTCTGAACCCCACCTTGCTGCAGCAGGCCACGTGAGGATACGTGAGGACACAAGAGCAAAGTGGAAGTGGCTGTAAGGCTCAGTTGCACACGGTGTCAGCTGCGCATAGTGACAGTGGCATGGGCTGGGCACGTGATGTCGGCAGAGCAGCCCAAGATCTCAGTGGCTAGAAGCAGTGACTCGCGTTTCTCACTCCTGCTGCACAGCCATCGCGGGTACAGGAAAGGGGCTCTGCCTGTCACTGTCGGGCAGGGACCCAGGCTGACGGGGCTCCATCGCCCTTGCTTTCACAGTGCTGGTGGCAGCGAGAAGGGAGAGACTGGCCATCTCCCCAGGAGTAAAACCTTCAGCCCGTCAGCATCATTATTACTCCTGAGGTCAACTCACGAGATAACTGGGAGTTCTCCTGTCTGCAGGGAGAGCTTTTCTGTGTTTCCTTTCTGACTCCGCCAGGTCTGTGACCTCAAGTTTTGGCTGTGGCGGGAGGGCAGAGTGTGCAAGGACCAGGCGGCTGAGGTTCTGGGGCGGGGGCTGCTGAGTGCCAGTCACGTAGGACGGTGTATTTGAGTGATGCCGGGAGCCCCGCAACGGCAGCCTCTGAGTGTAGCTTTAAGGGACCGAGGGCAGCGGAGGAGCCTGTGGGGTGTGGAATATTGTCACACAAACATTGGCACAGGGCCTCTTTATAACAGAGACATTTCAAGGTGGCCTAAAGCCACAGTGAGACGTTAACAGGATCCGCTAACGGGTGCCGTAGGCGTCCTCGCCCATCCGTGCCTTCCCGCGTTCCACCGCAGTCCATTTCAAACTCACCGGCCCTCGCCCCTAAATGTCCGCAACTCCCACGCCACCCTCGTGCTTTTTTTATTAATACTTGATAACGTGCAGTGTTTCTACGTGTTAACATTGTTATGTTTAACAGCTGCCTCAAAATGGCCTTGGTCCCACGTGGTAAAACCACAGGGTCAGCTGGTGTGTGCAGAGGCCTCGGGACCTCCAGAGCTCTCAAATCTGAGAGTCCAGACCCAGAACCCGGAACTATGATTGTGAAAGCATTGCTTGTCTGCTCACCTGGGATGCATTCCAAGAAGATTCAGAGCTGTCTATGAGGATTCCTTGAGGGTAATCAAACCCCAGGTATCTCTACAGTTTCTGCCCTCCCCACATTACATTCTAGAAGAGATCCACTCCAAAAGTTGTGAAACTGAGAGGGTCTCTGCACTTCCTAGGGGTGGATGGATGAGACAGGAAGGAGGAAGAGAGTCAGAGAGGCTGCGTCTATCCTGAAGTTCAGCTTGGAAGAACAGACATGCTGGGAAAGGGGGTGACGGTTGCCATTTTGAAGAGAAAAGTCAATTGGCAGGTGTCTACTGAGTCAGCAGGTGTCTGCAAAGAAAGAAAGATAACTTCTATCTTAAAGACCTCACACTTTGGATGGAAAGAAAAAAAAGGCAATAGTTGCAGGAGAGGATGGGAAGCATGGTGAGAGCAGAAGACATGGGCTATGGGGTGTGGGGTATGGGGGTTCCCACAAGGAAGAATCCTGAGCTGGGGGAAAGATTTCATGAGCTTCACAGGACGATGCGGAGGGCCTGGAGAAGGAGCCTGGGGCTGAGAGCCTATGGCTTGTAAGGGGGGAGAGCTTCGCCATCCTCTCCCTCCCGATCTCAATCCCAGCTCCAGGCGGGTATCTGACGGTGGCTGTAGGTGGCCCAGTCCACCCAGGCAGTGAGGCTCCCGTGAACAACCGGAGGGATGTATAGGGCACCTCTGTTCATGGCAGAGGCATCTCCAGTGCCGTTTGCTCCTCTATTTTCCTTCACGCAGAACAATGGGAAGAGGTTCTCTTTTGCCTGAGTGACCAACTTGGGGTGGTGGGGCACAGCGTGAGGCTGCAGACAAGGTCACCAGTGCCCAGCAATTTTAGATCACAGCACGCTGGGGGCTCTGGCCTAAGACAGCTTGATGTCATAGCCAGGACTTCTTCAGTGGCAAGGGACAGAGACCCATTCAAGGCAGCCAGGTTAGCGGTGCTGCCGGTGGGGGGATGTATTACAAGGAAGCATCCTCTCTCAGGAAGACAGGAACTGAGAACCTGAATGTTGCTGGGAGTGCTGAGAACATTCTCTCTCCATCCATCTCGCCACACATCTTTCCCAGATCTGCTCTGCCTGGCCGGTGGAAGATGGTGGCTCAGGAGGTCCAGAGTCTTAGTTGGGAGTTACTGTCACCTGCGGAAACTGGTTCTTTCTCAGTGCCAATTCCAAAATTCGTGGAATTTTGGAGTAGCTCGGCCAGGGTTAGACGTTGCCATCATCTTAGCCAAGGGTGTGGGGTTGAATCACTCAAGTGACGCCGTAGGCAGGTCCTCCCCCTGCATGGGCTCGAGGGGGGCTCAGGTCAGGGGTCACTGGGAACCAGCACACACCCTGAACTTAGGTTGTGAGCTGGCAAGCTGAAGGGAAACGGGGTCCCTCAGAGGAGGGTGTTCTCTAGAAATGGGAGGAGGCTCCTCGGGCCCCGGCCCCTTTCATCTGGTCCTGACAGGACAGCAATATGCATGGGTCAGAGCTGCAGGACTGACCTCACTTGGGACGTGTGGCCAAAGAAGGGGCCCCATCTGATATTTCTTAGTAAGTTTTCATCCTTTAATTCTGCATAGTTTTAATATCTCCAGTCGCATGGTTCTGAGTTCCAGGGTTTATATAGAAACCTCACAGAACCACTGGGACCTGCCTGAATTTACTTGCGTTGACAAAGTGACTAGTGCCGAGTTCCTGGCTATGGGGTCTTCAGGGAGATAGAGTGAGAGCTGCCACCTTCACAGACTCTACCGCTAACCGGACACCTTCTAAATTCTATTTCCGATTGCACGACAGTCCTACTATTATTACCACAGTTTAAAAATAAAGAAACAGAGAGAGAGAAAGTTATTTGCCTGAAATCACTCAGCCAGCAAGTGACATCACAGGGATCTCAACCCTCATCTCCACGGCTCCACGTGTCCTGTTTGGGGACACAAGGTGTGGTCATAGCCGGTCACAGAGGAATATGCTGGCAAAGCCACTGTCTGGGGTCCGAGGCAGGCATGTGTTAGTTTGCTCAGAGGTGGCATTAATCACTTATAATCTCCTCCCCTCCAGCTGTGGGACCTCAGGCAAGCTGACATCTCGGTGCCTCAGTGTCCTCATCTGTCAAACGGGATGACTGAGTTGTACGAACAATGTGAGTTAAGTCTGCACAATGTTTGTAGGCACCAGGGAATGGTGCGTATTATTGTTAATATTTCTGACATCGGCGAAGGGGTCCAAGGATGTGAGTTAAAGATCAGGACTGGGCAGAGGCCCTTTCAGAAGCTGAAGATGTGGGGAGGGAGGGAGGGAGGTGAAGGAGATGACGTGAGTCGAGAAGGGGACCCCAGGGTGGGGGTGGGGAAGGAGACAAGTCTGGCTGCAGGTGGGGGTGTGCAGAAGCTGTAGGGAGTTGTGGAGACTCGGAGCTCGGATATACAGGCCCTGAACTCCCTGAGGGAATCTGGGCTTTGCCCTGGAGGTCCAGACTTGGAGGGCACACACGGGGAGCTGGGGTGGGGTGTGCTTCCGCCAGCATTTTAGGATGAGAGGGAGGAGGCCAGAGGAAGTCAGAGATACCCGGGCTAGAAGTTATAGCTTCTGCGAGTGAGGAAGGCTCCTCTGCGACAAGAACAGGCCTGGCCTCGTGGAGTTTGGGGTGCAAAGGCAGGGCCTGTTGCACGGCGTTGGCAAGAGGAAAATTCCTGACTACTGCTACCTCTAGTTCTCCATGTCTCCGAGAGAAAGGAAGGAAGGGCGTATTTCCAGAGCACTTTAGCATCAGACACAATTTTCAAGACTTGACCGGCCCCTGCCTTCCCTCCCTGCACAGCCCCTCACGCATGTGGAGGCCGGGCGCAGCCCCCTTGCGGGGCCCTCGACAGCATCCTCGCCCGCGGAGCGGAGCGCGCAGCCTCCACGCCGCGCTGCTGCTGCCACCGTGCGGGGGAGGCGGGAATCGCGGCCGCCTGGCTCGGCGCTCGGGGAAAGAGCCACTTGCAGGGCGCTGGCGGGATGGGACACTGCGTAAAAAAGAGCATCTGTGGAGATGGGGGTTTTAAACAGTTCACATACACTCGGGATTCTGAATTTTAGAATCAATATGAAACTTCTTTAGAGAGACATTTCTGCCGCTGCTGCTTGGCTTTCTTTGATCTGAGCCAGACGCTGTCTTTGTTTTGTAGTAAATATAAACAAGAGGGATTTCTGGGCTGCATGGGCCAGAGAGGCGGGGCGTGCGGTGACAGCCGCGCCCCTGCTGACTGCAGCTGCCTGAGCCCGATGCTCGAGTCCCCCGGGAGCGCCCAGTTATGTCACCAGGGCAGCGCTCAGCCCCACGCTGAGAGGGTCGCCACGTCCCTGCAGTGATGGAATCCGGTGCGTCCCAAACTGTCCTACTGTATTTACAATTTCATTTCTCTTTTGAAAACAGTTGTTTCCTTTATTTTGGAAGGCACAGCCATAATGCCTTCACTCAGCCCCCCTTAGCCCGGGGCTGGGAGGAGCATGTGAACAGCCTGGGTGGGCTTTGAAACCACACCCACGTGCTGAGTCCTGAGCCCTTGAGTAGCAAGTGGCTCTGCACAAGTTGTTGGACTTGCTGTGAGCCTCTGTTTCCCCATCTGTGGAATGGGGGCGTCTCTCCCTAGCAGAGGGGTTGTGAGTATAAAAGCAGGCACGTCTGCTGTTTATCCTATCCTACTCCGGGCTGCTCAGCCAGGGTTTCTCTCCCCTGCTCCTGGTGACAATCGAAACTATTTGGGTGATGATGATGCTTATGTTCATGTCCAGGCAATCACTTCAAACATTAACATAGGTGACGCCTGTGCGACCAGGCATGCAACTTTGCTGTCCAAAAGGGGAGGGCAGAGGCAGTTCATGGTGATGACCACGTGCCCAGGGAGCTTTGCATGCGACCAGGACATGCTTGGAGGAAGCCCAGGGATGAGGAAGGGAGGGGATCTGAAGGGCAGAGGGAAGAGGGCATAAGGCAAGTGTCCCAGGCTGCCTACCTGGTCGTGACAGAGCTAGGATGGGTGCAAAGGCCAAGCCCCGCTTCCACCAGCTCACTGGCTGCCTCCCAGGGGACAACAGGATGGGCCAGGGTGACAAACCCAGCAGGGAGGGGGCTCTCTTCCACGGAGCCTGGATCAGTGGGTGGGAGGGGGCGGCCAGGGCCAAGGCAAGGTTGTGGGCACAATCTGGGTGAGCGGGAAGCCACCAGGCACAGGATGTCTGGGAGGGGAGCCCCTCGGGGGAGGCCATGCGGGCGATGGGCCTTAGACGGGCATGCTGAGGGCGAGCAGAGCAACCCAGCGGTGTGAAAATGCCCAAGAGCTCCGGGAATTTGAACTCCTGTGGGCCAGCATCTCAGAGTTAATCTCTGATGGCCTCCATTGATTTCTCAAAACAGAAATTATTTACTTGTAAGTGAAAGGAAGGAAAAAACAGAAAAGAAATATAACAGAGTGCCCCAAACGCGACTCAGTGCCAACAGGAATAGAAATCAGGCACCTCTTGTCCACAGGTGGTTAAAGATCTGTGGTTCTTTGATTCTATACCCTTCTAGGAGTGGTCTGGGCAGCAAGTGGAACATATTCCTGCCATGAAGCATTGCTCAGAGTGCAGCTGTTGCGGGCACTAAGGTCACTAAGTTCAGTTTTATCACTCAGAGGAACTCCTGTCTAGAGATTACAAAGGTCCTGACTTAGACCCCATGAAGCCGAGACCGGCTTTATTGGAAAAAACCGCTTTGAGGCTCCGCAGGGAGCAGAAAGAGAAACGGCGGTCACACATTGCCCCCTGGTGTCTGAGAGCAGTTATTGCACCTCAGCCGCTTCCAAAGGACGGACTCAGGCTCGCGTTTTATCTTAGGAACCAACTTCCCAGGCGTTTTGGGTCTTATAGGTGTTCTTCCCACCAGGCAATGACAAGGACCAGCTTTGGTGTTTGCCAACCTATTTGCACACTTGTTGGCCATACGACCCCACAGAGGAAAAAAATTACAGAGAACGAAAAGTGGGCTCTCCTCCCTGCACCCTCCCTCCCTTCCACTGCAGCCCACCTGGGAGTTGGCATGTGTGATGGCTAAATGCATACAGCCTTTCACGTGCCAGTCGGTCCTCAATAAAGTGTATTTTTTTTTTTTTAAGCATTGGCTTTGCAGAGAGATCATTCAAATCCTGGTGCCTTGTGACCCAGAGGGTGGGCAAGTCACTTCAGCTGGCTGTGCCCCAGAGCACCACTGTGCTCGGAAGCCAGAGGTGGAATACAAATGGAGCCAATCTCAGCAGCTCACAGGTGGGGGAGGAGGGCGTTTTCAGTGTGGCACTGAGAGGTCAGTGCGGGGGACACTTTATCTGAGAACTGGGGACTGCGAGGGCAGTTGTGAGCATTCAATGAGACGACATGGATAAGGTTTTTAGTGTAGTGTTTGGCACACAGAGGCAATAAATGGTAATTATTAGGATTCCAGTTAAGGGCAGCAGTAGGACTGGGGACAGAGGGGAGGTGCGTGGCACTCTGTGGGCGGGACTGCCTGGGCCAGTGCGGTCCAATGGAAATAGAATGCAAACTGCAAATTCAAGCCACAACCGTAATTTTAAATTTCTAGTAAGCTCATTTAAACCAAGTTTTTAAAAACTGAAATCAAATTTATAATACATTTTATTTGACCCCATATATCCAAACTATTGTCATCTCAATGTGTGATGTCAACAATTATTGATGAGATCTTTTCCATTTTCTGTTCATGCCACCTCTTCACAGCCCCATGTCTAAGTTACATTCACAGCGTGTCTCCCCGAACATACCTGATAGTCCGTGTGGCTCATGGCCCCCTGTTGGACAGGGCAGCTCTCCGAGGGTCAAGACACTGACTCAGTGCGTCCACCCTGCAGTCAGGCCGGAGGTGCCTTACTCTGCCGCAGCTGCGGCCTGTTTGGTTCCGGGAGACGCTACATCAGTGCTTGTCAAAGGATGCACAGAGATCACCTGCTTCGGAATATTCTGGGCTGCTTCTTAAAAAAAAAAAACAGATTTATTGGCCTTATCACTGGAGGCCAGGAATCTGCATTTTATAATAAATAGGCTCCTCAAGAGATTTTGAGGTCCAACCTCCCCTCTCGTTTCCAGTGTTGGGAATGCATTACTTTAGGATGCAAGAAGGAAAATTTCCTTTTCTCATGCTTCTCCCTTTGGATTAAGCGTCTGGAGCAAGGGTGGGGGATTAATAATTATGGAGGTGACAGGTTCTCCCATTCCTATGCAGATTCCCTTCCCCTGGAGTTTGAACGTGGCTGTGTTCCATCACTTACTCTAATATTCAGCATTCTCTCCTGGCCCGTGCAACTTGGTGCAGGCACACAACGTAAATTTCCCACACTATCTGAGAGGGAAACTCTTACCTCCAGTGGAAAACCCAGCCTGCGGTCCATCCGTAAGCATGAACGTCCCAATCCTGTACCCTCAGAATGTTCCTTCGCCCTGCCCTGACTCCCCCACCCACGGAAGCCAGATGGAGAAATTTCTCCTTATTTAGTTGCTATGGTCTGAATGTGTCCTCCAAAATTCATGTGGTGGAAACTTAACCCCCAATACAACAGTGGTGGGAGGTGGGCCCCTTCGGAGGTGTTTAGATCCTGGGGATTTTGCCTTTGTGAATGAATTAATGCTGTTAAAAAGGGCTTGACTGAGGGAGCTCCCCGCTTTTGCGCTTCTGCTCTTTGATGTGAGAACACGGTGTTTCTCACTTCTGGAGGATGCAGCAAGAGGCCCTTACCAGACCCCAGGGGCCGGCCCCTTAGTCTTGGATTTCCCTGCTTCCAGAACTGTGAGACACACATTGCTATTCTTTATAAATCACCCAGTGTGTGGTATTCTGTTATAGCAGCACAGAACTGACTAAGACCCTAGACCCCTGTCTGATTTCTCTCTCTCTCCACAGACCCTCTTGCCGTGAAAGCTCTGTGTGTCGAGACAGAAGGGCAAGAGATAGGACAGTGCTATAAAAGCAAAGCTGATAGAAATCAAGCCATTTCATATTTATTTATTTTTTAAATTTATTTTTTAATTTCAGAATATTACGGGGGTATAAACACTTTGGTTCCATATATTGCCTTTGCACTGCACGAGTCAGAGCTACAAGCGTGCCCATCCCCTAGACAGTGCGCACCGCACCCATTAGGTGTGAATTTACCCATCCCCTCCTCCCCCAAATTAAAGAGCTTCTGCACGGCCAAGACCTTTCATACTTAAAGCTAACAGTTCCACACTGAGGAAGTTGTGTGTCTTTGATACTAAATGTTAAACTATTTACTCTGCAAAGGACTCTAAGCACATTAATTTCATCTATTTCTTCTAGTACCCTGAGAGGTCGCTACTATATCCCATGTTACAGATGAAGAAATTGAAGCTCAGAGAGGTTAAGTAACTTTCTCAAGATCACACAGAAGATAAGTAGCGGAAACAGTGTTAGAGCCCCCAAAGGAGAAAAAAGAGCAGTGAACTGACAGTCATAAAACAGAGGTTCTATTCCACCCCCTCTGGAAATCACTAACCATGTGGCTTAACATAAATCTTTAAGCTTCTCAGAGCCTAAGTTTCTTTCCTCGGAAACGTGACAGTTAACTAGGTGGACTTGATTATCTTTTTTTTTTCTGAATATTTATCTACCTGGTTGTTGTATTTTGAGTTTCTTGGGAAACAACTCCATGACTCTGGGCTTTTTTTTTTTTTTTCCTACTCTGTTTCCTGGGCTTTTTGAGGGAAATATTTCCTGGGAAGTGCTCCTGAACGGTGGGAGAAGCAGGATTGGGCAGAGGGAGAAGCCGAACTCCATACCATTTCAACAGAGGCCTGCAGGGAGCTCTGGACCTGGGACTGCCCTGAGAATTGTCCCATCGAGGCCCGGGAGCCAGGTCTTCCTGACGCTAGCAAGACTAGTCACGGGCGCAGGCTGCCTCCAGGCAGGGGGCAAGACCTCGGGAAAGGCAGTTTCCTTCGGCTGAGGGACTTCAGGAAAGGAGTCATCTGTGAGCCAGCACCATCACCGCCCCCAACACTCCCAGTGGCCCGGGGGATGGGTGTCCCCCCCGGAAGGGGATCTTGGCGGCACCACAGCGTCCACTGTCATCCCTGCCGCGTGCTGCCCACATTCATCCACTTTGTCTGTGGAGTCCCCCTACGGAAACAGATGCTGCAGGGCTGTGGCTGCACCTCTCCCCCGAGGAAACTTACAAGAGGAGGAAGCTGGCAGGAGCTGTACCCCTATGGCCGCAGTCTTGAGGCTGAGTGCACCTCACCTCCCTCTCCTAGGTCACCTGCGTCCTTGATGAGCACCCCTGCTGATGGGTGACTTGGGCCCCCCTCCTGAGAAGTCTGACCCCTTGTGCCATGGCACCCTCTGCCCATGGCTGCTACTTTCCTACTTCTTGTCCACTGTGGGCTGGAGAGTACCGAGAGCTGCCTCACTGGGTCACTCAGTGGCCGCATTTCTTTCTTGCCCTCAGGGTGTAACAGTGGCCCGACCTCCCCCTGAAGGCCAGGGCCAAGTCAGGTGCGGTGATTCCTTCCTCAGTTGCTGGAGTCTTGACTCAAGGAGCCTAAAGTTATCAGGCTTCAGACATGGCTCAGAGTTGAATAGGATCTTTGCGATGTTCTCATGATCCCCTCTGGGGGTGAGGACTTCAGTCACGTGCAGCCTAGTCTTTCAGGAATGGGAAGCACAGAATCTCCAAGTGGATCTCTGGGAGTAATGGCCAGGCCTATTCCCGTCTCTGGGTTCATGGGCTCTGTGTGTTCCTTCTCAGGGTCAGAACATCACGTATGATTGGGCACGTGCACTGCACCTGGAGGAGGCGTCCCGTTCTCACAGGGCATTGTTTTCAGGATGGTGTACAGGTGGTCACCCCAGTGCTCTGTCAGGCTGGTGCCTTCTCGTGGTGTGATACATCATGGGACAATGGCTTCCATGGTCCTGTGACCCCCTTATACGCTTCCTTTGTCACAACTCCTTGGTCTGAAGCAATGTCATGTGGAATTCCACGTCAGTGGATCAAATCCTCTGCCAGCCTTTGGTCGTGGTGCTGGCTGAGACCCTCCAAGCAAGAAAGGCAAACCTGCCCTCAGAATATCTATTTCCTTCAGTCAAGATGAATCTCTGCCATTTCGAGGGCAGATGTGGTCCAGTGTAATCAACCTCCCACCAGTAAGTAGTTGGTCACCTTGAGAAATGGTGCCACGTCCAACCGCTCGGTGCTGGTGTCTGTTGCTGGCAGACAGGATGAGCTGATCAGCCTTAGTGAGTGGCATCCTTGCCATGGGACCCACGCAGAGCCTCCTTCTCTGCTCTTCTCAATACTCTGCTCATGAGCCCGTTGCAATAGATATAAAGTGGCCAATGACAGAGGCTGGATGATGTCAACTTAGTTCTGTCTACTTAGTTGCTTACTGGCAGTGGTCGTTGCTTTCTGGTGAGCCTTAAAAGGTGATACAAAAATCCTCAAAATTTGTGCCCACTTCACAGGTTTATACACATGCCTCTTCTACAGACCTCCTTATTCCCAACTATCAATCTCTCTCCTTCCAGAGTCATGACCAATGACACAGCCGTTCACTACTGACCATGAGTCTGTACGTATTCTGACCTCAGGTTACTTTTCTTTCCACGTGATGTAAATAACCAGGTCACTACCCTCACTCTGCCCACTGCAGGATTTAGCCTCCCCAGTGATTCTCAGGAGCACCGCCTGAGTCAGGCTGCATTGCAGGACGCTGCATTTTCAGCCTGCACCCGTGCACTCACCAACATATTTGTGAAGCAGATTTGGCCTGATTCCTCCTCTGACACTTAGTTATCAGAGCTGAGGAAGACATTCCGGTGCAATAGTGGTGAATGACATAAGGGTCTGGGTGACATGGTCACATAGCTTGTGCCTTCTGTTTCTGTTTGTGTTCATCTTGGATATGCCACATCTGACGTACAATGTGTGGTTGGTGAGCCCATCTGACCTTATGGCCTGATGGGTCTAACAGAACCAAGCTCACGATGGGCAGTTCTGGCTGCCTGGTCACTTGCTGTCCTGTGGCCCATGGCCCAGTCCTCTCAGAAATCCCAGCAGCAGGAGCTGTTTTTCAACTAGTGCAAAGTTCTCTACTGTAGAGTATGGCCTTACTCCAGACACTCAGGGGTGTAGGTTGTGATATTCCTATGAGGACTTGCCAAAAACTGCAGTACAATGCCTTTCCCACCATAGATAAACCATAAGGTCTTAGATGCCATCTAGCCCCTGTGGAAGGATTGTTCGCACTGTAGCCTGAGGCTGTTATACAGCGCTGATCTACCCGTTACCCCACTGAAAGAACAGTGTGATGCTCTACAGAATTATTACATAAATGAGCCAAAGATCCCTCCTGCGTGTAAGCATCTCTTATTGCAGGCCTTGCCTACAGAGGACAGTATCACGGAGTTTAATGGTAGCATTGTCCATCTTGCCAATAAAATTACTGATTACTTCAGTGAGTGGGATGACCCCAGGCCTTAGTCGGCTGGTAGATTTTCGGCCTTATGAAGTATACCTACTTAGTGTGCCACTTCTCTGAGCACCTTGTTCCCTTTCTCCACCACTTGACTCAGAAAGTTCTGACATTTCTACCCCAGTTAGCATGTCCAAGCTTCCAAAAGCTGACCTAGCAGCATGTCAGCATTATTTGCCAGAGACCTTGCCATGGTGCTAAATCCTATATCACAGGACAGGGCTTCACCAAGACAAACTCTTCCATGTCCCATATTCTTCCTGATCCAGCACCCTCAGGATCCGGGCCCATATATACCTTCCTGGCCTCTGTTAGTACGTGTTGATTAGATTTTATAGCTCTTCCAGGAGTGTCCTAGCTATCTACTGCTGTGTAACAGACGGTTCTAAATGTAGTGGAGTGAAACAGCACTCTTTCATTATTGCCATCTTCCCATAGCCCTAGGGTTTGACCGCGCTTGGCTAAGCAGTTCTTGCTCTGGGTGTCTCATGTGGTTAGAGTCAGACACTGGCTTGGGCCAGTCATCAGGTCACTACACTCTTCTTTCGTATGTCAAATATTTATTGACTGTCCATTTTGTGTGAAACGTTGTTGAGGGGTAAGAGTACAATAATTATTGCACCATAGTTCCACTCTCCTTGGGGGTGAGATGTCATATATAAGAATCTTAGCAGGTGGTAACTGCCAAAAATAGCGTGAAAGAGCATTATGGAAGCACAGAGTCAAATATGGAAGGCTTCCTGGAGTAGGTGACTAAGTGTTTACTGGACTGCAGAAAGAGGATCTTGCTAAATAGTCTGGGGGTGGAGGTAGCTTGCTAAAGTAAGAAAGTGATAAAGATAGTGACTTATTCCAGGCCCTTCAAGTTTCTTGCTGTGGCCGGAGGAAGGTCATGAATGGCAGGTGTGGTAGGCGCAGTGCGCAGGGGACAGAACACAAGAGGTCCTTAAGTGCCCTAGTAAGGAGTATTTACTTATTCTGCAGCCGATGGGAGCCATAAAAGGATTTTGAGAAGGAAAATGACGTAACAAGCTTTGTATTTGAAAAATGCCAGAGCAGTGTGGAGGGAAGACTGGGAGGAGCCAAGGCTGGAGGGGAAGACCGGTCAGCGAGGAGGTCATTGCAAAAGCCTCGGTGGGAGATGAGGCAGCTTCGGTGAACGTGAAGAGGGAGGACAGATTTAGGAGTTGAGGGATTAGATGTGTAGCTGACCTCCTGAGTTTTGAATTGTGTGTTGTTAGATAGCAGTGTCTTTAGTTAAGACAGCAGTCATTAGAAAATTTTAGAATAAACACTTTATTTTTGATGTTTGCATTTGTGGTACTTACAGGACATCGTGGTAGATGTGTCTAATAAACAGAAGTATGAGGCCTGGGTATATTTGTTTGCAACATTTCCTTGATTGATAAGCCAGGAACATAACTGACATAGCTCCTCTGGTTGACTCTTAACTCTGGAGCAAGTATCCATAACCTAGAATCCGTGTGTCGATGTCCTCCAGCCAAGGACCACCAAGGAGCTGGGTTCATTACTCCTTGCAGGGAGGGAGAACAGGAACTGCAGAGAAATGTGGGAGGTCTCCATAAGCTGGTATTACAAAGGACCTGCAATATAATTTGGGCTTTAGTTGCATAATCTGGGGGAGGGTTTAAGAAAGCAGAGGTTTACTCCACATTAGGTGCTGTCAAAAAAATTGGGACAACCCAAATGTCCATCAACTGATGAATGGATAAACAAATGTGATCGATCCATGCAATGGAATAATATTTTTTCATAAAAAGGAATAATGTACTGCTAAATGCTATATGGATAAACTTGAAACACTATGCCAACTGAAAGAGGCCAGTCACACGCATACACAAAAAGAACATGTAAGATTCCTTTTATAGGAAATGTTCAGAATGGAAAAACATATAGAGACAGAAAGTCGATCAGTGGCTGCTTAGGGCTGGGGTAAAGAGCTGACTTGGGTTATAGATAAGGGGTGCAGGGTTTCCTTTTGAGGTAATGAAAATGTTCTAAAATTCATTCCTATGATGGTTATGCAATTCTGAAGATAACAAAAACCATTGAATCGAACTCTTTAAATAGACGAATTGTATGATTTGCAAATTATATCTCAATAAAATAGTTATAAAAAATAATAAAAAGAAAGGAGAGCCAATTCTGTGGTTGAGTGTCTAAATAAATCCTCTCTGTAGAAAGAGAAGACGAGACAGTGAGGATATAGCTGCAGTTGATAAGGAAATAATTGGAACAGTCACTCATATTTGCTGAGAGGAGAAATGTGCCATGTTTCGATAGTTACATAGCAACCTTGTTTTTGTCTGTGCTTAAACAGAATTATGGGGTGGCCTTGTTCTGTCTCACTTTATCTTGATCTCAAAATGATCTTGTCTGACGTGGGTCCTGTTGGCGTTCTGTGAGATTGCTTAGGTCCGAAAGGAGAACAGTACCTCCCCCATGGAGTGCCAACGAGCTTCTGCCACAGAGGCTCAGCTGGGAGGGTCAGACGAGATCCTGGCTGTCGCGGGCTGCGCTTTTTCTCTCCCACACGGATCCTCTGGAATGTTGTGGGGGCATTTCAGTGGGGAACCCCTTAAGTCATGTGCAACATTTCAGACGTGAGACTGTGAATTCGACAGTGAGAAAATCCATAGAATTCATCAGATTCCTTAAAGTGCTCTTTCACCAGAAAATATTAAGAATCTTTGGTCCAAACTAAAAAGTGAAAAAGAATAAATGTGAACCTCTGAAACTCCAACCTTTTAGGGGCAGTCAGAGAAAGGATCCATTAGCAGACAGGCTGAGGAGCTGTGGTGAAGAGGAAAGACACGAAGGACAAGAATGTGACGTCCTCGGAGGGGGGTTTGGAGACTGAGCCAATGCCTGTCTTGTTGAGGGCCACAGACAGGCTGAGAAAGGTTAAACCTAAACTGTTTGAGTTAATCGAACAGTTACATATAAACAGTTACATTGTAAGGATTAGCCATCTGAGTGGGATCCTATCCCAGGAGATATTTTTGTAAGAAAATCGGGTCCCTTTTTTCCCTGAATGGTTGAGTCACTGACCTGCACTAAATACCTTATGGTTTTCCGCTTTGGGTGTGAGTTTAAGCAGTCACACTCCCTCACCCGGGGGCCGAGTCAGGATGCAAAGGTCATTGGTCTCTGTGAGCTACTGAGAAAGCAAGGAAGAGTCTGGAAGCCTCCCCCTAGTCTGCCTTCCCAAAATTGGCTCCCTGACTCACCCCGTCCATCCCTCAGTGAGCTTTGGAGGGTGGCAATAAATGGAAATTTTTGAAATTCACAAGTGAATGTTCTCTGAAGCATTCACCAAGGAAACAGGAAGTTGCACACCTCATAGGTCTGAGTCTTCAGCTTGTGAATCTGTTCCCTCCTTTCAGCCAGGAAGCGTTTGCTCACAGCTCTGTTTGATCTGAAAAGAGTCAGAGATGAGTTTTCCTGAAATGTAGTGGTCTCTCCCCTTCCTTCTCATTGACTGCGTGGTCCTCTGCTTCCCGCTGCATGGGCTTCACGCGGGGAGAGGTGCGTGCATGCGGGAGGATTAGTCACCCTGGCGACTGCAGTTGGAATCTTTCAGCTCCGGCTCAGGGGCTCTGATTATGACTAAAGACCCAGATTTCAGGTGGGAATCTGTTTCTTGCTACCCACTTTGTTCTTAAACCCAGAATATTAGAAAGATTCTGTAGAAATGATCACAGTAATAACGAATATTTACTATTTGCCAAGTTGTTTTACAAATATCAGCTCATTATGATATATATCATATATAATATGATTCTAGGCCGGGCGCGGTGGCTCACGCCTGTAATCCTAGCTCTCTGGGAGGCCGAGGCGGGCGGATTGTTTGAGCTCAGGAGTTCGAAACCAGCCTGAGCAAGAGCAAGACCCCGTCTCTACTAAAAATAGAAAGAAATTAATCGGACAACTAAAAATATATAGAAAAAATTAGCCGGGCATGGTGGCGCATGCCTGTAGTCCCAGCTACTCGGGAGGCTGAGACAAAAGGATCGCTTGAGCCCAGGAGTGTGAGGTTGTTGTGAGCTAGGCTGACGCCACGGCACTCACTCTAGCCAGGGCAACAGAGTGAGACTCTGTCTCAAAAAAAAAAAAATATGATTCTATTTTGTAAGTGCTATTATTATCACCATTCTGCAGATGAGAAACTGAGGCATGGATAATTTAACTATAAATACTACTATTATCTATTCAATAAGTATTGTACAACTGTGTTCTATGAAAAATGTTATTACTATAAATATTCCACTACTCCCTGTTCCGTAAATACTGTCATCATTCCCATTTTATGAAAGAGAAAGTGAGGCCCAGAGGATCTGCTAACGTGCTCACAGTCACGCAGCGGAAGCTCTAATGAGGAGGTGGCTGCCATACTTCGGGATGTGTGTCTTCCTGCTCTTCAGCAGAACGCCGTTGACCTACGCCAGCATTTGTGGCAAATACGAGAGGCTCCGAGTAACCCGCACAGCTGTGATGGCTGCAGTCGGCCAGGTCCACGTCTTTGTCCCCATTCTCTCCAGCTGTTGGCACACGTGTCCATGGAGCACAGGCCCACGGTTATCCAGCAGTGGCTGAAGAAGAAGGCGACGGGTGGCTTGGGATCCTTGGGCTCTTTCCCCTCTTCGAAGTGAGGAGTCCCTGTTCTTGAGCCCTCATTTTGAGCACCCCCCAAACTTCGCAATTCACCCTATTGTTTAGACTCTTCTGGGAAAATATTCATGGTTGTTATCACTCCAGAAAGGATCTGATAAAGCAGTTTACATTAGATAAGGGAGTTGGCTCCCTCAGCTACTCACTCTGACATTGCTAATTCAGAGGCAGTGCTGTCCTCACAGCAGGATCTGCCATGGGCTGGTGGCATTGGAGCGTGCAGCAAGGGAGGAGATAGCCCCAAGCAGGAGAAAGCGCACCCTGGCTGCAGTGGTGATGTTCCATGTCTGGGAACACAGCAACCATGAGAAGACTGAGTGCTCGTCTAACGCTTGGTCAGTGCAAACCCACCTGGCCTTTCTTGCTACGACCAGACAATCTTCTCCACCTCGCCAATGGAGGAAGTGTTTCCCTTTCCTCTAAGTTAACCTCATATCACGGCATGTTTGGGGTGTTTAGGTCACAGCGGTTCAACATGGAGCTTGTTGATCCTGATGATCCAAATGATCCTGATGCTTTTACACCAACGTCCATGAAAGCATCACAGCAGCAAACACCTGCAGAGTACTTACTATGTGCCAGGCACTGTTCTATGCACTTTGAATGTATTATTACCTTATAGAATCCTACAACCTCCTCAGGTAAAATTCATATCCCCACTTTGCAGTTAAAGAAACTGAGGTACAGAGAGGTTAAGAAACTTGCCCGAGATCACACAGTGTAGACCATGTGCTAGAGTCAGATTCTGAGCCCAAGCAGTCTAGATCCAGAATGTGTGCTCCTCACCAAGCGTATGATTTCGGTACATTCGGGTGTTGCTGAGCCCACCCAGCAGAGGGAAATAGTATATGTTCCTGAGCAAGAGTGCCCAGTGTGCCTCGACCCCATGAAGACAGCTTGACAGAGGCCAAAAGGAGTGTGAGAAGAGTCCGGCAATTTGAGTTAGAAAATGTAGGTTTTAATTTTTTCATCTCCACAAAGCCATGTGAAATTCTGGATGTCATTTTCAATTCTCTTAGTCTCAGACTCTCCAAGTAAAGATAATAATACCTCTCTTGCCCATATCATAAGATTTTGGGAATATCAGAAGAAACCAGTTTAGGAAGGGGCTTGGTAAGTTGTGAAAGAATGTCGGGATGTAAATGATTCTGACGGCTCCATGGAGACCTCTTATCATGGCACAGTGAATGCCTAGCCCGGAGTAAGACCACAGCATCGTTGACACTTATGAGGGACAGCATATTCATTTTTCTATGTCACTGGGAAAGTAAAAACAGGAAGCATCCCAGCCAAGTAATAGAAGCCTGGAGTGATGGGCTTGGGTCAGAGGACACATGTACCCTGACCCATTATGATAAGTTAATTATATTCTCTTTGGAAAAGGCCATAAAAGGCTGACAGACTCAGAGGTAGTGACGGCATTAAAGGGCACTGGTGAATGTTCATCATCTTTGGGTTGATTCTTCTGCATTCCTCGCACTGTCTCTCAGGAAGCCTTCCAAAGCTTTCCATGCATCTCTCAGTTGGACTCGTGCATCTCACTCCAAAGGCAGGGAGGGTCCCAGACAGAAACTTTGTCTTCAGAAAACTAAAATGAACACCTCTGAAGTCAAGGCCACAAGTTGAAATTCAAGTCACATCAGTGTGACTAAATATTCACTAATGACTGTTCAAAGGTTGAAGAGGAAGACATTGGTCAAGTTGGGAAGCTCCCAGGAGACAAATCAGTCTCAAATCACAGCCACAGCAGACACCATCTGACTGGCTCGATGACTCTTCAATAGACACATGGAAGACATAAGTCATAAAGAATAAATTTGAGTGAAAAATAGGAGAAAACATATGTCAAAAGAAGAAATATCCCAAGGAATATTCATTTAAAGATATGTCATTTAAAAGTTCTAAGCAAACTAGTACAACCCCTATGGAAAGCAGTATGGAGATACCTCAAAGAACTAAAAGTAGATCTACCATTTCATCCAGCAATCCCACTACTAGATATTTACCCAAAGGGAAAAAAGACATTTTATAAAAAAGATAATTGCACTCTAATGTTTATAGCAGCACGATTCACTATTGCAAAGATGTGGAATCAACCCAAATGCTCATCAATACATGAGTGGTCGAATAAAATGTGGTATATATATACCATGGAGCACTACTCAGCCATAAACAAAAGGTGATCTAGTATATTTTATAAAAACCTGGATAGAACTGGAGGCCATTCTTCTTAGTGAAGTATTTCAAGAATGGAAAAACAAACACCACATGTACTGAGTACTAAATTGGAACTAATCAATCAACACTTACGTGCACATATGGAAGTAAAACTCAAAGGAAATCAAGTAGGTGAGGGGGAGGAGGGAATGGGTAAATTCACACCTAGTGGGTACAATGCACACTAACTGGGTGACGGGCACACCTATAACTTTGACTCAAACTGTACAAAAGCAAATTATGTAAACAAAACGTGTGTACCCCCCTAAAATTCTGAAATTAAAAAAAAAATACTCACACAAACACATGCCCATGGCAATTGTTCATTAAATACAATTAACACAGACTTTCTAATTCTTTAAAAAATACATAATACCATTCATAATATTTTTTAACCTACAAAGTATTACTAAAAATTTTTCTGTATATTTTGTATATATACATATTAATTAAAAAAATGATAGGCATTTAAATAATAAACACCAATTTAGGATAGTAGCTATTTCTGGAAAGGGAGAGAGATGGCATTCTGGTAGGTATACATAAAGGGTTTCATTAAGGTCTGTAATGTTTAATAATTTAGGGTCAATGGTGGATACACTTTAAAATAATATTATCTGGAATTTTTATATGCTTGAAATAGTTTAGAATAAAAACAAAATGAATAAATCATATTAAAACATGACTGTTATTATTAAAGAGAATTGACATTCTTCTAAATAAATGATTTTAGTATAATAAATAAATAAAAGTTCTAAGCATTGTTTAAAAACCCCACATATTTGTTGGATATAGGGTTCCATGTTAGGTCAATTTGGGCTACCAGGTCTCTGAGCTCTATTAATATCATTGTTCAAAGATTCTCTTTCCCTACTTGTGATTTATAGGTATAAGCTATCAATTTCTAATACAATTGTGTTAAATTCTTCCTTGATTTGTCAATATTCCTTCTAATTTTGTTAATTTACAATTTCTATATTTGAGAATTTTGGATTAGTCACATACAAATTTATAATTACTATAACTTCATGATGATTGTTCTATTATAATTATGTTGTATCATCTATCCTTATTAAGATGTTTGCCTTAATGTCAAGTTTCTTTGGTATTAATATGACATCATTGTGTTTTGGATTATAATTCATGTACAATATATTTGTTTTTTCTTTTAATTTTAATCTTTCTGTATATTTTTGCTTTGTGTGTGTATCTTGTAAGTTGCTTCTTAGATCCTATTTTATTTTATTTAATACCTAGCATGCTAATTTCTGCCTTTCAATTATTAAGTATAATCTATGTATATTTATTGTGATTAATGGTATATTTGTATTTATTTCACCCATATAGTTTTATATGTCCTATAGAACATTCTCTTTCTTTTCTCTTTTTTCCTGTGTTCTATTGAACTAAAAAGTTTTATTT
>NW_012150186.1:746426-747581 GCF_000956105.1 Propithecus coquereli
ACGGGGTCTCGCTCTTGCTCAGGCTGGTCTTGAACTCCTGAGCTCAAACAATCCGCCCGCCTCGGCCTCCCAGAGAGCTAGGATTACAGGCGTGAGCCACAGTGCCTGACCAGGACTTAAGTGACTTTTTAGCGTGCCGTACAAGAGCCATTCCAATCTGTCCTAAGGCCTCTGGCCACACCTTATGCAACTTCCACACACTTTCCCTTTCTTAGTGTATGATCACGATATTCCTTTATGACTCCAAATCTTTGTGTATACTATTTCCTTCTCCTGGGATGCCTGAACATATTTAGAAACCTACTTCAAAACCAACAATTCTGCAAGATCTTTCCCAGCCTTACCAGAATCAGCACTTTCCTCCCTGCTCCCTTGAATTCTATAAAGTCTCAATATATTGTAATTAACTGCTTATAAGTCTATTTCCCCAGAGAGACTTTAAGAGCTATTTGAGGGCAAGAAATCACTGTTTCTGTATATCAAGCATCCAGATCATTGCCTGTCAAAAGTTGTCATGAAACGTTTTTCTGGATGAGTTTTCAATGACAAAGAGAATTCATTATGGCTTAACACTAATCTTTCTCCCTTGAAATTTTTATTCTGGACCACCCTCCACTGACAGTTGGAGCTGCTTTTGATTTGGTATTGTTCAATTTTTTTTCCCTCCCAGAAGGTTGCAATCATATCCTGCAAAAAGGAGCAAGCAAACTCAACTGTCCTGTCATTATATGGACTCTGACACACTTTTGCAAATGACTGGGTTCAGCAATTCTCAACCATATTCAGCAATGACACTTCCCCTGCTGCATTTTGAAGCCAACATGGGAAAGACAATCTGTCTGTTTTTGATTGGTTAACACTTAACTCATCAAAAATGTGTTTTGTAACACATAGTCCATGTCCAAGAGGTCTTGCAAGACTTCCAAAGCTTTTCCCACACCCATTTTCTTCTCACCCTCAAAAAAAGAAACAGTGTTTTGCCAAAAACAAATTATCCCAATTCTCAAAAAGGACTGCTCTTGCATAGGAATCTTCAACCCACAAGAGTACATTTTAGGCCTAATCTTGGCCAATACTCCCTGCCCTGGAGTCTGTGCATGTCTAATTTGCCTCCTGCTCAAGTGGCCAGGCAGAGCCCCGGCACCTCCTCCTAAC
>NW_012150186.1:748088-748755 GCF_000956105.1 Propithecus coquereli
ACAGAAGCAAATAATAAAAAAGAATAATAAACACAAAATTTTAAAAAAGAAAAATATTTAAGACCATATGTGATCACTATTATTTGTTAAATTTCATTCCAACATCTCTATCCTTGCTTTTCTTCTTTCAGAATTCCTGGTACTTCTTTTGGGGAACTCTGAGGATGGTAAACTTTAAAATCTCTAAAAGTTTGAAAATGCCGTTATTTTTCTCCCACGCTTTAGTAACAGTTTAGCTAGGTATAAATATCAAGCTTGTTTTCCCTTTGAAGATATCCCTGAGAAGGCTGCTGTCTATTTACCTCTATCGACTTACCACTCTTTTCTAGGGGATTTCTTTTATCTGTCTCAAACCCTTTAAGATTTTCTCTTAATCTTGTCTTATTGTATTTAATATGGCATAATGATATAGATATTTCTGGGTGTGAATTCATCTTTATTCATCCTTCCTACTATTTGAAATCCATTTTTAATCTAAGGAATTTTTGTTTCTCATTTCTGTAAAATTTTTTTCTATAATGCTGCTTTTATACCATTTCTTCCATTCTTTTTTATGGAACTCCTTTCAGACATGTTGAGTATTTAAACTATCCTTCATCTCTCTGAACTAGACTGTCTTTTATAAATTTTAACCTTGAGTCTTTCTACGATGTATTATAGTTTTAAT
>NW_012150186.1:750150-812920 GCF_000956105.1 Propithecus coquereli
TAATCTTGGCCAATACTCCCTGCCCTGGAGTCTGTGCATGTCTAATTTGCCTCCTGCTCAAGTGGCCAGGCAGAGCCCCGGCACCTCCTCCTAACCCTCAAGGCTGCCTGTCTTGAGTCAGAGCAGGCTGGGGACAGCCAGGGCACCGGGAGGGAAAGGGCCTCCGGGAAGTGCCTTGGGCTTTGTGTGATGTAAATGGGCCCGGCAGCCCCTGGGGTCAGATGCTCCATCTGCCACAGGGCAGAGAAAGATATTCTTTTCCTTTTTACGTGAAATGAGGACATCATTGGACTTCACCTCAAATTTTATCTGGTCATTAGGTTGAACTGGGCTGAATAAAAAAAGAAGAGCAAATTCCACAATAAAGAACTTCCTGTTTACTAACAACTGGAGCAATTTCACGTAAAAGCTGAGTGACTTAGGAAACATCTTAAACATATTTTAACTGTTATAATCAGGATACTGAATGTTTCTTTTTCTCTGAGGAAACCAGACTGAGGGACATATACAGTCTGTTTGCCATTCTTTCCCACCGTCCTAGCCTCATTGATACTGCCAGAGAGCAGTCTTTTCTGGAACATTCTAAGAGCCTCTGGGAATCCAATCTCTGCCTACTCAGAGCCATTGCACCTACTATTGTCAGAGAACTTTATCTAAAGCGCATACCTGGTCATGCCAATCTGTTACTAAAACTTTTTAATAGCTCCTCATTTAAGATATCTGACCTTGAACTCAGAGCCCGTCATGGCCAGCAACATATCCCATTGCAGTCTGCATGCGGCCAACCTACAGTCCCGCCAACCCAAGATTATTAACAAGTCTAGTAGTATTACTAAAGGAATACGGGAAGGAATAGAAGTATAATTTAAAAACTGGACACTTAAAAATAAACAGGTCTGTTTATAGAGCCAGAAATGAAAAGTATAGTTACTGAAATGAAGCCCTCAGTGGGAAGGCGAAATGACAGAGATTGTTGAGAAAATTTGTGAATTGAAGGATAGAGCTGGGGAACTCACCCAGAAAGCATCACAAAGAAATGAAGAAACAAGATGTTAAGGAGGTATGGGAAAAAAGATTCGACATGTTTCTAGAAGGAATTCTCAGAGGAAATAGTACAGGGAGTCAGGGAGAGTCAGATTTGAAGAGATTGTGATTGAATTTCCCAGAATCGAAGGAATATATAAATACCAAGTTAACAGAACCACGGCTTCAACCATGAAAACCAAGATGAATTAAAAATAAAAATTCACATATTCGCGTATTGTAACAGAACTGTAGAATTACCAAAGAGAAAAATCCTAACAACTGAGAGAGAACACATTATCTAGAAAGGAAGGAAAATTAGACTAACAGCTTCTCATCAGAAAAATGGAACAAATTAATGGAACTATAACTTCCTAAGGCAGAGGAAAAATCACTGTCATTTTAGAATTCTACACGCAGTGATACTATAATTTTAGGTGAGGGAGAAATAAAGACATTTTTGGACAAAGACCGTGAGAATTTTACTCACAGGCCTGTTATTGAATGTATTTCAGTAAGAAATGAATTTAATTCAAAGGAAGAAGTGAGAAGTAGAGACGAATGGGGATGATATTTTAGAAGTAGAATCCACATTTCTTAACTCCCAAATCAGGACTCCTGACAAAGAGGAAAGTCCCATTAGAAAGAGGCACATAGGTCGAGGTAGGACTTGGAGGGACTCTGATTACATTCTGGAAACATCTTAGCAGAATTAATTTATGGCAAAACCCAGGATTTTTTGTTTTCATTTCTGTTTTCTAAATTTACAATCTACTTGTAAGTTTTGCAAGGATTGCTTTAGGAATCATTTTATTACTAATAAGATGTAGAAAGAGTATGAAACAGAATAAGCAAGGTTATTTCAAGTACCCACACACTGGCATTAGGAACTCGGGCAAGTTACTTAACTTCTATGAATTACAGTTGTCCTCATCTATAAGATGTAGATAATAATCATTTCCTCTCTGAGTTAATACAGTGATCAAGGGATTATTGTACAGGCACTTCCTCCCAGCTACCTGTCATATCAGAAGAGATATCACTGCCTCCCAAGAGACTTCTTTCCTGGGACACAGGAGCATAGGAACACGAGCTTGACACTTCTTTGAGTAATACAGCAGCTCCGCTGTCCTCTCCCCAGCTCCGCACCCACCCCAGCTACTGTTTCATAATCCCGAGATTTCAAGTCATGAGGGTTGTGTCTCAGGTCACTTTCCTTGACTCTCTGTGGCATCTAAAACATAAGTTAAGGTCACTGAATGTACAGAAGGAAGATCCCCTCCGGAGCGAGTATTGCCAGACAATTTTTGGCCATGGGCATTACTTATCTTAACCTATTGAGTTTCCCAGCCACTGCAATGTGTCACAGGCATGTGGCTTTCCTTTCCTTCTTTTTCTGGTCAGTTTTTCCCATAGTATCTGTGACTCATATAAATTACACACATGTTCTTTTCATGGGAACTTATATTCATTCTTTACACTCATTTATACTTTGCTTAACCTGATAATGTAAAGAGTTTAGCTGTCTGAACAGAAGTTTTGTAACTAATTTCTTTTAGGAGAAAGAAATTCTCCTGGTTCACCATCATTCTGTATAATGCCTCGTACCATGGTGAAACTATTTGGAATCCACTAATTTGGGGTCTTGTGACATATAAAAGGGACTTGGGTGGTCTATTCTCTGCCCTTCTCCAGATTTATGGTGAGAGAAGAACATTTGTTTACATAATATAAAAGGACATAAAGGAACAGGAAAGAGAAGGAAGGAAGGAAGGAAGGAAGGACAAAGGAAGGAAGTTAGGAAAGAAGGAGGAAGGAAGGAAGGAGGAAGGAAGGAAGGAAGGAAGGAGGAAGGAAGGAAGGAAGGAAGGAAGGAAATTAGGAAGGAAGGAAGCATGTGCTTTGCACATGGTCTGTGCAAGGCACTGTGGCAGGTTCTGTGCAGGTGCTACCCCATCGTACTCCTATTTTAGAGATGATCAATCAGCCACTCAAAGAGGTCAAGTAACTTTCTTAATGCTATAAACCCAGTTGTTTTAAAATAAGATGATTCAATTTATGCTTTTCTAGCAGCATCCAAAGTCCTCCAAGAAAGAGGTAAAATGCAGTGTTACCTGGGAATCCACCACCAATGGACACCTGGTGAGAGTGAACCCTTCAGACACTTTTCCAGTGTAGACAACAGTCTTATCTCTATGAAGCATGGAGGGGAGAGTGCAGGATGTTGGGCAAAGGCCCAGCAGCCTGGGCCTTGGTGAAGTGGCATGGAGGAGAAGGCCAGCAGCATGGGTCTGGCGAAGTCCAGTCGGGGCATAGGGAAGGGAGATGTGGTTAGAATTTTTGAGTTTAGAGCTGAAAGGAATCTTGGGTGCTATCTAGCCCTGCATTTCACAAAAAGTTTCTAGTCCCACAAGACGCTCACTTATTTAAAGAACATTCTCTAATCAATTATGTTTGGGAAATACAGAAAACTATATTCCCCTGGGGAAATACATATTAGCAAATCAGGCCTCAAAGCATTTGGGAACTTATACGGTAAAGAAATCTGTTACCTGGCATTTTCCAAATATAATTTGACCATTGAACATTACTGATCATCCCACAGAACTAATGTTCTGGGGAATTCATTTTTGGGATCAATGATCTAGTTTTATCTCTACAGATCACAAAGAGTAAACAGAAGCTCCTGAGAGCTCAGGACTTATTCAAGGAGAAAAACAGAGCTAAAGACCTGACTCCTGATTCTAATATACTTTATAAACTGACCCTTAACACTTCATACATTTAAAATATATGGTATACATAATTATTATATATATAACAGAATTTAAAACTATATATCTAATTACTATTTACTCATCAAAGCATTAAATCCATACACTTGAGAAAAATATTTAACAACAAAAAAAGATTTTTAAAAACTACCTTTCAGTCAAGTAGCAACTCTCATTCCCGCATGGATTCTTAATACTGGAGATTATAGTTTAGAATCATTTATTTTTTCTCTCACTCTATAATTTTAGCAGATATAGCTGTATATGTGCTGATTTATGATAAAACAATTAATAATTGTTAAGTCTGATGTTTCAGGCACTGTGTGAAGAGCTTTGTATGCCTTTTCTCAGTTAATCCTAACAACAATTCTGTAAGTTAGTTGATGTTATTACTCCAACTAAAGTTGAAGACATTGAGACTCAGAGAGGTAAAGAGATTGGCCAAAGTTACAGAGCTCTCATAGGTGAGGGAGCTGAGTTTCTGACCTACGCCTAGCTGACTCCAAAGCTTATAATCTTAACCACTATGTTTTCACAATATTCAGGAAGCTGTGTGGATTTAGAAGATTCCATGCTGACATGTCAAAGTGCTCCAAATCATAAACCCCCAGTCGGAAAAGCAAGTGATTCGATGGCTTAGGAATTCATACTAAAGCAATGACAACATGTTGAGCAAGACTGCAGCCTGATGTTTATTCTACAGCCTTCTGTAAATCATGAAGCCTCAAGAAAGAGGCAGGACTTTGTGTGGTCGACTTTGAAACAGACCAGAGGCCAGAGTTGCATCATCAGGTTAGGTCCGTGACTTACCACCTACTTTGTCATCACTTGTCCAGTTGAGTAAGACGGTCAGGCCATCAGAGAAGACATCAAGGTGGAGAATGTGGAACCCACACACATACACACAGGCACGCTATCCTTTGCCTTCTCTTTTCTTCATGACCTCTTCTGGAATGCTGTGGGAAAGCACTCAATTCTTGAAGTTACATTGCCTATTGAGACAAAGATATTTGAACTAACTCTTGCTTAGAAACCATAATTCAGAATGACACAAGCCCTGAATTGATTGGACTTGTAAATTTCATTTTGTTTTGTTTTTTTCTAAGTGAAATTGCCTCAGAAAATTGGAGAGCCATCTTACATTCCATGTGCAGAATTTATTAGCTATGAAAATAATTCATCAAGTTATAGGTAGAAACTTGTGGTTAACCTTTAAGGAAAACTAACATCAGAGTAACGAAATCTTTCATTTGCAGAGTGCTCCATCATTCAAAAGCCATGGTCACATCTATTTCCTCTTTCTGGTCCTCATAAGAGCCTTTGAAAGCCAGCAGGGCTGCTCACATGAGCCCCTTTCATATTTATTCAGTTATTCATTCCTCAACAATTCATCGAGTGCCTATTCTGGTCCAGGCTTTGGGAATGCCTTGGCACATAGATAGGCAGTGTTTTTGCCCTCCTGAAGTTTGTGTTCCAGCAGGGGTGGCAGACAATGAAACAATGAGTAGATGATTAGCAATTAAATAAGGAAAAAATAATTGAAGAGTTCCAAGTGCTATTCAGGTAATTCAGATATGTGGCTGTGAGACAGGTGACCTGGGCAGCTATTTTAGATGGGGTGGCCAAGGAAGGCATCTCTGAGCAGGGGACATTTTAAGCTGAGACCTAAATGATACAAGCTATTCATGCAAGGACTGTGGAAAAACATTTTTCATAGATAAGAACATTGAGACTCATAGAGATTCAGTGGCTCAAAGATCACACAGTGAGGCAACGATGGACTTGGACTTCAACATTAAGTTTCTGTGTCCAAGACCAGTGCTATTTCTGGTCACCATTTACTTAAACCGTGGATGTGAAAGAACAGATAAATAACGCTCAACACTGCTGTCATATACTGGGAGAGCTAGGCTAAGTAATGTAAATGGTAATTTTGATAATTCAGTACTCACATTGATTTTTAAATTACTTATAAATGAATGAGAAAATTGTACTTTTAACTTTAAAAAAATATATAGCTAATCTCAATCCCTGTGTGGATGATTTCTAGTCAAAATGGATGATTTTCTGTTCAAAATAAATTTATACCAAGATAATTGCCAGAATTCTCTCCCCCTCCTTCCCTTTCTCTCTCCCTTTTTCTCTCTCTCTTCCTTTCTTCTTCACTCCCTTATGAATTTGAGTATCTCTTGATTCCAGGCAGTAAAAAGCATGCTTACTATTCTGCCTAATTTCTAAGATTTTCTAATTTCTTCTCCTCTAGTAACATGCTATACGATTCAAAATATTTGAGTCGCTATCTCTCTCTCTCTCTTTTTTTTTTTTTTGGCAAATATTTTAATGGGATTACAAGAGAAGCCCTTTTGGAGGAATAATGTCATCATTGAAGCTTGGAAAAATAACCTTAGAGTTCATGGCTGTAGATGATTAAGGAGTCTGGTAAGAGAAGTGTTGACAGGAATACCTTCCAGAATGAATTAAATGAAACCCATGAAGGGATATATATTTTTTAAAAATAGAGTCCTTAGAGGCTCTTTTTGATTCTTTGTAGGAAATGAGACAATTAACGTGTATACATTTCACAAAATCATTTGGTACTGAGTCTTGAAACTGGGACAGATACAAGAATATCGTGCTAAAAAAAATCCCAATTAAATGAATGATAGTTATAATGCACCAAAAGTTGTCTAATTTATTTTTATTGATGTATAATTCATATGCCACCCATATAACCATGTTAAAATGTGTATGTTGGTAGTTTTTAGTGTATTCGCAAAGTTGTACAATCATCACCCTTACCTAGTTATGGAACATTGTTATTATCCCCAAAAGAAATCCCATATTAGCAGTCTCTCCATATCCTCCTCTCCCCAGCCCCTGGCAACCAGTAATCTAATGGATTTGCCTATTCTGGACATGTCATATAATGGAATCATACAACATGGGGTCTTTTGTGTCTGGCATCTTTCACTTGGCATAGTGTTTTTAACATTCAGCCATATTGTAGCATGTAGCAGTACTTCATCCCTTTTTATGGCTAAATAATATTCTGTGATAATGATATACTACATTTGTTTATCCATTCATCAGTTTATGGGTTATTTCTATTTTTGGCTACTAAGAATAAAACTGCTATGAACATTTGTGTACAGTTTTTGTGTGTGAACATATGGTTTCATTTCTCTTGGGTATATACCTAGGAGTAGAATTGTTGGGTCATATGGAAACTCTCTGTTTCAGTTTTCGAAAAATTGCCAAACTGTTTTAGTACAGCAGCTGCACCATTTTACATTCCCACCAATGAGGATTCTAAAATTCCTCCACATCCTCACCAGCACTTATTTACTGTGTTGGTTTGTTTGTTTTTAAGTACAGCCATTGATGCTTTCTCTCTATGGTTTGATTTGAATTTCTCTAGTGACTGATGATGTTGAGCATCTTTTCATGTGCTTATTGCACATTTATATATCTTCTTAGGAGAAATTCAAGTCTTTTGCCCCTTTTTTTAATTGGATTGTTTGTCTTTTTATTTTTCAATTGTAAAAGTTCTTTGTATATTCTGCGTACTAGATATTTATCAGATATATGTTTTGCAAATATTTTTCCTAATTCCATGGGTGTTCAGTTGATTGTTATGGACCATATACAATTACGGATCTGGACTGTTAGTGTAGTATATCTATATGATTTTTGCCTGCAAATCACTCCTTCTTCCCCCTCGGACAATAGCACTCTCCTCTCCTTCATCTATCAGTTTCTAGTTAATCCTCCTTCAGCCTTTCCCCAGCATCCTATCCCCCCTATGACCAGAAAGGCCATGCCACCCATCTTAGGCCAGTAGAAACTCATTGTCTAAATTTTTCACACTGGTGGTTAAAGATCTTTTTTCTTCTCTACTGGCAAACCTGTGAGTATGCCACAGCTGCTGCCACCTGAGCTGCTTCGTGTTCCCCTCACGGCAAAAAGCCCTTTGGCAGCAGGAGAAAATGTAGTTCTCATGCAGAAAAGCAAAGTTGGGATGCGGGCAGAGTGTGGCTGTGTGAAGACCCCCAGATTTGCCCCTGGTCTTGTGTTGTGTGAGAAAATAAAGTCTTTTTTAGGCTTGATTGAGTTGGGGTTATATTTCTGTCACTTGAAATTTAAGGCTTCCTGACTAATGCAGTTAGTATATGGCTTACCAAAGACATTACCAGCAAGTCTTGTAATACTTTTGTATTATAAAGGCTTGTAATACTTAGTCCATGGGAAGAAATGCAAGGGCAATAAAGCAACTGGATCGAATTTGGGAAAATACAGACCTACACATCTTGGGAAACAAGATAAAAGTGTTTGAGTTCATGGGAAAGAGACTTGTAGGGAAAAGAGTCATTCCAAAGTAATTGCAATGAATGGTACATGACAATGAATCACAACATACGAATCAATGATACGAAATGACCAGTAGAACGGCCTTTGAGGTATGGAATAGATGACAGTCAAAGGTACTATGAGTCACAAGACATCCATGTGAAACAGACTTTGCAGAGTCCACCATGGAGACTGGCTGTCAGAACTAGCTGTCATGTGACACGTGGGGACATGGCAGGCTTTTCTCCATTTCCCTCTGTGTCATGCCTCTGTACCTTTCTCTATTCTTCTTCTAATAGTCTCTTGTAATCGGTTTTTGGCCCTTGTAGACTGTGTAAATATTAGGAACCTCTGTAACAGAGATTTAGAATTTTAAACAACCAAAATACATTTTTTATAGGTTACACGGACAGCAAGTTCTGCCTTGGTACTAGTTTCCAAGCTACAATCTGAGGGACTTTCCTGACTTATAGCCCTGTTGTCCCTTACAAATTTTCATTTTTCCTCTTTGAGATTATAACTCAGGTGTAGGAGGATCTTGATCAATGGGCTATTAGGTAGGTAAGTAAATCAAAAGAACAGGAAACAGAAATATTTAGCACCAGTAACAGTTAAGCTGCTATATTTTAACTTGCAAATGACTTCAGGAAAGATTCTAGGGCCTGAATAAACTAGAATAAATCTTATGCAAGTGTTAAGTATTCTTGTAGTGCTCTTTGCATAATCTGTGCTTCTGGGATAACCTTCATTTCAATCTGGGAGGAACTCCTCATCATCTCTCCTTCACCAAAGGCGTTTAACAGCCATGTCTCCGGAACTGGAGTACTTCTTGAGAAAAGGCCAGATGGACCAGATCTATGTGGTTTTCATGGGTTATTAGTTATCTACTGTGTGTAAGAAATCACCCCAAAAGTAAGGGGCTTAGACCATCAGGCATTTATTGGCTTATAGTTTCTGTGGGTCATGGATTTGTGTGTGGTTAAGCTGGGTGATCCTGAGAATGTGGCTTAGCTGGCTAATTCCAGGGCTGCAGCCATCTGATGGCTTGAATACGGCTGTAGGATCTGCTTCCAGGCTCATTTATGCAACTGTTGTCAGAAAGCCTCAGTTCCTCGTAAGAGATTCTCCGTAGATCAGCTGGAGAAGGTTGTAGGTCAGTGCCCTTCCAATATGGCAGCTGGCTTCCTCTAGAATGAAAGATAGCGGAATACAAGCTGAAATGAGGAAATGACCTGTTATGATCTGTCACCAGAAGTCACACTGCTTCATTTCTGACATACTTTAATGTCAACAAGAGCCCACTTTTAAGGAGAGAGGAAAATCAAAGAATTTGTGGAACTATTTTAAGAACAGCACGGGTAGTAAATATTAAAGAAAATTATAATGCAAATTCAAGGACAACAAACAATACTAACTTAATAGAATAAAAGCATAAATGGAAAGCAGCTTTGATTAGCAGGAGAACAAGCCATCCTATGGAAATGAGGAAAGTGTTAGGGTCAGAAAGCTAGTGCACACAGGTTTTGAGAAAGATTTCTCCAGACGAAGATTAGGATAGAAAGAAGTTTATGTACTTTTCCCTGAGTCGAAAAGGGCCAACATAGTTGCGAAGGAAGTAAAGAATGTTGGCAGAGAGAACTAGGTATTCAGGCTTTTTATTTAGTGGGTGAAGGAAGTTTATGGCTATAGCCAAATTAACAGGGTACTGCTGCATCTGCCCTGTTCTTTCTTCTCAGTAGCAGGATAATAACAGGAACTGTGGCAGGATGTCAAAGTCCAAGAGTTGGCTCCTGGGCCATTCCTTGGAGATGGGATTATGGCAGGAGATGTGACTCTGCCCTCGAGATGTGGCTGAGGCCTGAAGCTCCCACCCTGCTGTTCACTCAGGATCTTTTCAGACTGTAAAAAAGCAGATTCTCAAAGCAATTTCAAAAGACGAAAATTTACATCTTTCTGTCTGTTCGGCTCTTTTCAGAAGTTGTGTAAAACAGAATGCCCGCAGGGTGCCTGTTAGCAAAAGAACTTGTAGGATTGATTTTTAACTGTTACTAGGAAATTACAGGATTAGATATTTTCCTGTTAATTTTGCAAGGCCACCCCTTTCAGAAAGAATTCCATCTTTGATTACTTAAAGACTGCAAAAGATGATAGAGTTTACACATGCTATCTTCACAGCTTCTTCTCCAGTCACTTTAAAAGAATCACTTTATAGAAGTAATATCTGCACATGCTTAAAATAATTAAGCAGTTCTAAACTCTGATAATAAATGTCCTCTGCTCCAAGCCTCCCAGCCAATGGTCCTACAGTCTAGAGGTGAACACTTGAATTCTTGTGTTGATTCCTTATATAAGTTAACTCCTTATCTCCAAATAATATGTCTCTACTATTATTTCTTGGTTTATCAATTTGAGATATTTTCTATTTACCAATTGTTACCATAGAGGAGGATTATCTCTCTTATGTCATACATCACCTCTGTGTTATTCCTCATCCTTCCCATGTATTGTAGAGACCTTCTTACCGACATAATCATGACTGATATTTGATCTTTCATATGAAAAACTAGCTTAAAGCAGGTAATCATAAAAATTACTTATAAAATTTTCTAATGATTTTATCATAACAGAAAGCATATGATCTTTTGAAGTAGGGCCAAGGACTTCTTGAGTATGAGCCTTGCAAAAAACAAACCCAGAACACATCTTTAATGATTGATTTGCAGTTTTGGTCTCTTTAAAGTGGCATACGAAATTAAAAACATTTGCAAGACAAACTGGGTATGGCATCCTTCTAGAGTTTGGATTTTTCTCTCTAGTCATTAATAATTGTCTGTCTAATTTTTAGCAATGTTTTTAGTAATTTGTCATCATGAAATCTTTCAACTTAGCTTCCTTACAAAGAACTCTTTGTCACACCCTTATTTCATTAATTTTTGTAATATGAAACAAAATCAAGTAATTACCATAACAAATACAACTGGAATAAAAAGATCTGAAAACAAAACCCACAGACTCTTGGAAAGCATAGAGCTCACCAGTGAGCCCCAAGTGTGCAGCGTTCTATGTGGGCTCTTGCTGTCATAGTGGGCATTTACTGAGCATTGACTATGTGCCAGGATCTGCCTTCAGTGCTCAGACATTTTAACTTAGTTATTTATTTATTTTTTGAGACAAAATCTCACTCTCTTATCCCAGGTAGAGTGCCATGGTGTCATCATAGCTCACTGCAACTTCAAACTCCTGGGCTCACGAGATCTTGCCTCAGCCTTCCGAGTAGTTGGGACTAGAGGTGCGCACCACCACGGCCGGGTAATTTTTCTATGTTTTTTAGAGATGGGGTCTCGCTCTTGCCCAGTCTGGTCTTGAACTCCTTACCTCAAGGAATCCTCCTGCCTCGGCCTCCCAGAATGCTAGGATTACAGGCATGAGCCACCGTGCCTAGCCCCATTTTAACTTATTTTAAACTCTTAGTAGTCCTATCCCATAAGTCCTATTATTATCTCTACCAGAAAAATTATGTGAAATTTGGAAATAGCCAAAAGAGATTCCTGGTGTTTTTTTCAGTGCCACACTGGGATTTGACTTGATGTTGAATGGGCTATTTTACAACCATGCAGAGGAAGAGGTTAATTTATATATTTTTGTCTGGTAGAGATGCAAATAATTTATGTTTAAAAGAAGAAATAACCCCACAGGATATGATTTATAACTGTGTTGAACATTTCCAATTTTGTGTTTAACCCAGCAATATTATTCCAATGTTTTAATGATTAAATTATGTATATATATACACACACACACATATGCCTCCTCAAATGCTCTTAGAACTGGTTTATCATCTTACTGCTTTACTCATTAACTACAATTTTTGAAATACATTTATTTTATATTTGTATGAGAGTAATGATTTTTTTTTTTTGAGACTGAATCTCACGATGTTGTCCAGGCTGACCTCAAATTCCTGGGCTCAAGTGATCTTCCTGGGTAGCTGGGACTACAGGTGTGCACCATTGCGCCCAGCTTGAGAGTTCATTTGATCTTTCTGGAAATGATACTTTAACATATCATTTTACAGATGGAGATAATAAAGCAAAGAGAGGTTAATGCTTGCCCAAGAAAGTACAATGGTAGAAAATGGTGCTTGCATATAGTGTGCATGGAAATCTGCCAGCAAAATTTGCAAATGGAATGGAGAGTCCCAATTAATCTGGCAAGTCAATTATATTGAGGTCAGTTAAGAGAACATCTATTGTAGTTAAGTTACTCTTTTTAGTTAAATTCAGTATGAGTTTAGACAATTTCAGTAATATAAATGGTACTTACATTAACATGACTATGAAAATATTACTTGCTCTGGATTCAATTAATTATGGTTTTTAATATACAGATTTTTTTACCCTTCTTGAAATTTCTAATTATCTTTCTTTTCTTTGTGCATTACTTTCTTTTGTTATATCAATTTATGAACAAATATTTTTAGGCAACTGTTGAGTAGCCAGACATGCAGTAGGAATACCTTAGTAAATGAAATAAGCAAAACCTCCTGACTTTGAGGTGCTTATACTCCAGTGGAAGGAAAGCAGACAATAATCAAATTAAGTAAATTGTACGGTTTGTTCAAAAGTAAAAGTGCTTTCAATCCGGATAATAAAGCATGGTAAGAGATGGCCAGAATGGAGGGAATGCAGTTTTAAATAGCATGGTGGTCATGGAATGCTTCACAGAGAAGACGAATTCTGAACACAGACCTGAAAGAAATGAGAAAGAAAGAAAATCATGTAGACTACCAGAGGAAGAGTGCTCCAGGCAGAAGGCAGAGGCCATGTATGAAACATCTAAGGGATGAGCCTGGTGTGGCCAAGGAATGCCAAGGAGGCCAACATGGCTGCAGCAGCAGATGCAGCACAGGAAAGAGTATGAGGAGGCAAGTTCAGAGAGCTAATTAGAGGCCAGGACATGTTGGGCCTTTGTGGCAGATGAAATTTCTCACCCCACCCTGCACCCACCCTTTTGTCATGTGACTTTGCAGCCCCTCCACCTGGAGGTGGAGTGCACTTCTCTGTTCCAGGAGTCTGAGCTCAGCTATGTGACTTACTTTGGCCAATGGGATGTAAATGGAGATGACAGTTTACCAGTCCAGGCCTGTCCTTAAGAGAGACATGACATGTTTCTGCTTGCCCTCTTGTGCTTCTACCATCACTGTGAGAAGAACTTCCCCTGAGAAGCTGCTGACCCCTCAGACTTGTCACCAGAGAGCACATCTGTAGTAGACCTAAGCCTCACTGAAAGCAAGGAATCAAACTATAGCTTGTGGGAGATCCATGCTGAGCCCAGCCTAGATCAGCCAATCCAGACAATCTCAAGAACTGTGAGCAAGTCAATAAATATTTATTTATTGTTATGTGCAATGAAGCAGTTTGTTATACAGCATTTTTGGATGTATTCTGATGGTAGACCCAAAAGATTTGTAAATGTGAGGATGTGAAAGGAAAAGAGAAGTTATGGATGACACTAAAACTTGGCCTGAAAGACTAGAATAATGGAGTTGCCATTACCTGTGATGAGAAAGACTGCAGACCAAGGAAGTCTTGGTGTCCAGACATCAGATGATCAGCTTTGGACATATTAAGAAATCCATGGGGAAGCTGTGCTTTACTTAACTCAAACCAACCCTGCCTCTGATGACAAAGCTCGATAAAATATTAATAAAATATACTTGAAGTTTCCATAGGGAAAATAAGATAATGAAGAAATAGTGGGCCAGGATATGAGAAAGAAGGTAGGTCCAAGAAGGAGAGTCTGAATTGGGAGCTTCTTTTCTTCCAAGGGCATTTTCCTATTACAGAATGGACAGCTGGGAAGCTGAGAAATTCTGAGAGCCTCTCAGAGTTAGTGGGACAGGAGTGAAGTCCAGGAACCAAAGGGGGACACTGAATGAAACCTCTCACTTGGATTGAGACCATAGAAATTTGCACAGGAGGACAAAGCATGAACTAGAAGTAGTATACTGGTCCTTGTGTGAAATGAAGCACAACTTCAAATTATCTCAATATCTGAAATTTTAATGTGGTGGTCCTAATAGAAGGAAATGTAAATCACCTCTGGAGGAAGATTATATTATTCTTTTATATTGTATGAATTTAGTTTTTGAAATAATTTTCAAATGCAATGTTTGACATATAAAAAATAACTAGGAATAGGAAGAAGTAAGATAACATTAACATAAATAAGCAGAAACAACAGGAAGGAGAAATAGACACATAAAGGACAACAAACACCGCAGTGATCAACAGCCAAATTTTTTAAATTTCTGATGAAATTCTTGCCTGAATTATTTTGAAAGGAACTGGAAAGTATTAAAGTCACTAACTGGAAAATCTATAATTGGAAAATACATTAACCAAAATTTAGAACTCAATGGATGGTATTTTAGACACAGCTGAAGAGAGAATTTGTAAATTGTAAGATAGGTAAGACAAAAATAATCATAAAGAAATACTGAAAGGAAAAGAGGATGGAAGGTACAAGATAAAAGTTATGGAGAATTCAATGAGAAAGTATTAAATATGAGCAATTGGAGTATATAAAGAGAGGAGAAAAAACCATATATAGGAGGAAACATTTGAGTAAAGGTGAGAAATATTCCCAAACCAATGAAAGACTGGTAATACACTCACAACGATTATGTAGCCTTTTAACTCTGGCTTCTTTCATTCAGCATAATGCTTTTGAGATTCATCATGTTATTCTATGTATCAGTAGTTCATTCCTTTTTTTAATGCCATAGAGAATTACATGGTATGGATGTACCACAGATTGTTAATACACTCACCAGCTGATGCGTGTCTTAGCCCATTTGGGATGCTATAACACACTACAGTGGATTTGGTGACTTATAAACAGCAGAAATTTATTTCTCACAGTTCTGGAGGCTGGGAAGCCCAAGATCAAGTCACTGGCAGATTTGGTATGCTTTTTGGTTTTTGGGTGTGCCTTTTGGGACTGCTTTTTGGTTCATAGATGGCTGTCTTCTCACTGTGCCTTCACGTGGTGGAAGGGGCAAGGGAACTTTCTGTGGTCTCTTTTATAAGAACACCAATCCCATTCTCCACCTAAAGGCCCCATTTCCAAATTTTATTATATTGGGAATTGGGTTTCAGCATATGAATTTTGGGGAGACACTAACATTCAGTCTACAGCAATGGACTTTCGGGTTATTTCCAGTTTCTGGTCGTTATAAAGTGGCTATAAACGATTATGTACCGGCTTTTGTGTGAACATATGTTTTCATTTCTCTCAAGTAAATGCCTAGGAGATCATATGCTACATGTATATTTAACTTTATGAGAAACTGCCAAACTGTTTCCAAAGTGGCTGTAACATTTTGTGTTCCTACCCGCAATGTATGAAAATTCCAGTTATTCTACATACTTGCCGGCACTTGGTGCTGTGATCTCAGTTTCTGTGTCCCACTAGAATTCATATGTTGAAATCCTAACCCCCAAGGTAATGGTGTTAAAAGATGGAGCCTTTGGGAAGTGATTAGGTCATGAGGGCAGAGCTCTCATGAATGGAATTCGTGCCTTTATAACAGAGGCCTGAGGAAGCCCTGCTGCCCTTCCCGACACGTGAAAACACAGCTAGAACACAGCTATGGCTCTCTCTGTGAGCCATAAAGTGGGCCCTCACCAGACAGCAAAACTGCTGGTACCTTGATATTGGACTTTCCAGCCTCCAGAATAGTGAGAAATAAATTTCTGTTGTTTGTAAGGTAACCAGGTTATGGCAGTTTGTCATAGTAGCACAAATGGATTAAGACAGTTGGCATTGACAGATTGATGGATTGATTGATTTTTGTTATAGCCATTCTAATAGGTTTGTACTGGTATCTCACTGTGGTTTTAATGATTAATGATCTTGAGCATCTTTGCATATGCTTTTTTGAGACCCATTTTTTTTTTTTTGGTGAAATATTTGTTCAAATTTTCTTTTTTCATTTTAAAAAATTAGGTTTTTAAAACTTTCTTCTTATTGAGATACGAGAATCCTTTTTCAGATATCTGTTTTGTAAATATTTTCTGTTTGTATCTTGCCTGGATCAATCAGCTATTGGTGCAAAAAAACCTACAAAAATCTTAGGCATCTGCAACAACAGCATTTGTTCTCTCACTCGTCTGCGAGTGGCTGAGATCTGGCTGATTGGGGCTGGGGTTATTTACATGGCTCTAGCTGCAAGTTGGTCCTGTGTTGTCTCTGCATGTCTCCTATCCTTGAACTAGTGCGCTAACCTGGGTGGAAGAGAGCCAGCAGAAACATAAATCCTCTTGGGTGAAATGGGAAGTGACTGCTAATGGGTATGGGTTTTTATTTTAGGATTACGAACATATTCTAAAAGTAACTGTGATGGACGCACAACTCTGTGAATAAAGTAAAGATCATTGGATTGTACAATTTAAATTAATGAATTGTAGGTCATATGAATATATCTCAATAAAGGTGTTTAGGGAAAAAAAAAGGAAAGGAAATTCAGATTATAACAATGCATTTCCCTCCCTAAAAGCGTCTTGGGATGTGATGACTATTTATTGAAGGTTTTTCTCTTTAAGTGACTATAGATTCTGTCTTCATTTTTCCCAAGAAAATAAAGCTTTAAAAACATCTGAAAAGAAAGACAGACAGACACGAAATCTCTTAAGGCCTAGACTCGGAGCTGGCTTATTGTCACTTCTACACACATTTTGTTGGCCAAAACTTGTCGCACGGCCGAGCCTAAAGTCAGTTGACCAGGAAGTATACTCCACCTTAGTGGGCGTGACTGGCAAAGCCCATGGGTACAGGAAGGGGTTAAAAAAAACCAGAGATGATAATTGAATCTATTATACACAGGAGGTCCTTGAATAATGTCCTTTTGTTTAGTGTTTTTTACTTAAAATGTTGATGAGAAAAAAATCGATTTCTTGGGGGAGGGCATTGTTATGTGGAGTTTACGCATTCTCCCCATGTCACAGGGGTTTTCTCTGGGCACTCTGGTTTCCTCCCACATCCCAAAGACAGGCACGTTAGGTTCACTGGCATGTCTACGTGGTCCCAGTGTGAGAGAGTGTGGGTGTGTGTGAGTGCGTCCTGCCTTGGGATGGCGTCCTGTCCAGGGTTGGTTCCCACCTTGCACCCCGAGCTGCTGGGAGAGGCTCTGGTCACCTGTGGCCCTGAACAAAATAAGAGGGTTGCAAAAGGAATGAATGAATGAATATAAATTATTGTAAAATTCTTAAAGTCTACGATAATCATACAAATGCACAATACATGATTTCAGTAGGAAAGAGCTCAGCGAGTCCACCCAATTGGTTCTTGTTTGTTTTTTACCTGCCACTTTAGTGCCTTGTTTGTTGTTTTAGAGTAACAATTTCCATATTGTCTTAAATTTCTTGTCAGCTTGTCTATCAATATTTCTTTTTCCATCTCTCCCAGTTTCCATGTCCTAAAACATTCTTTCTTTCCACATTCTCTCGTACTTATCACTCAGGTTTTCTTATATTCTGTGAAGTTCAACAGCCTTTTGAAACAGTTTCTGTGAAAACAAAAGCCAAATGTTTCTTGGGACCCCCCTTTAAACTTTAATCTATTGCTGTCAAGTCATGTCATTTCTTTATTCTTTCTGAAACAATTTTTAAGACCTGCTCTTCATTTACAGATTAACTATCATGCTGAATAAGATTTGATGAAAGATGAAAAAGACATCATCAACTTCATCTTAGAATCTTAGGATTCAACTGAATAGATACTCTCACGCCTGTGAAACAGTCCAGGAGTAATGCTTTGCAGTAGAAACAGACAGAGAAGGGGAAAGTTTCTCTTCCATTCTCAACCTTGGCTGCACATGAGGATTCCTTGAGAACTTTAAACACAATACTGATGTGGAGCCCCACCTGAGAGATGCTGATGGAATTGGGGGTGGAGACTGGGCATCAGGATTGTTTCCATTTCCCAGGCACTCTAATGTGCCTCTAGAATGGACAACACCTCTCTAGTTGTGCAGTGTACTTCAGTGGCTCCCAAGACTCCAGCAACATCAACTTTTTTTCTTTTTTGGCAAAGTACAAATATTAAAATACCAAAGAAAACCCATCACCTACTATCACCGTTACTTTATTAAAATATATTTTCCCACCCCAGTTAAGAAAGTACATAATTAAGGAATAAAGTAAGAGTCTTTACACAGAATAAATAGAGCTTAAAAATACCCCTTCAATTGCTGTTATATTACTTTATCTCTCATTGCACTGCAAACAACTGCAAACTTTAAATGAGTTTTTAACCTCCAGAGAGGCATCTGGAGCTCTTGGATCAGAAGTACCACAATTCTCATGAAGGGAAGGGTTTGCTCCTCCCTCATCCATGCCACTGAGTTTTTGAAAATGAGGCCATCCTTCTGTCCTTCCCTTCCTCTTGTAGAGTCCACATCTTGCAAACACCTGGAAGTGGTAGGGAAGCACAGATTGATTCTGAGAGCAAATATCCTTTTGTAAAGTTTCAAAGATTAATTACACCATCCATGACACTCCTTCTTGAAGAGATGGAACTTGTAACATTCCTAACTGACCCATTTGAATGTGAGTTGGGTAAAAACACACACACACACACACACACACACACACACACACACACACACACACACATATATATATATGCTACCAAATTGAAAAAAAAAAGGAACTGAAGGGTGGGCTCTCTTGCTGTTTATATTTCCTTGGCTTCCTGAATATTTTTTCCTGTGGTCAATCCTGATACGATGACATAATCAGAAGACAATAGTGACGCTTTGCAATGAAGGACAGAAAATATCCTTACAGTCTCTTCGTTTCATCTTAGAGGGAGATCCTGGGTCGTGAGCCATTAAGTTGAAAAAAAATCTGTACTTAAAAGGCAAATTTCTCCGAGAGGACATAAAAGAGAAACAAATATAGGTTTTTGATCATCAGCTTCTGTCCAGGCTGATATTTCAAATTTCATACATTTCACTGCTTCTTCCCCTATCCATTTGCCAGGGAGTGGCCTCAGTGACTCTGTTTCTAGTTTTTTGGAAGCCTCATCTTTGCACTCTCCTGCTGATCTTTGTTGGACTGAGAAGTAAAAAGAGTTAACTTTTCTTGTATAATGGCAATCATCGTGGATGTCTGAAAAGGGTAGCCTCTAAGGATTTTTGTATTCAGCCATGAAAATAACAAAGCATTTTATTTTCTACTCGTGTCAGGCACACTAAATCCTCTCCTTCTGTTTGTTAAATTTTCAGTGAACACCAAGAGAAAAAATAATTTTTTTTTTTTCAAGAAAAGTACTTGAAATATAGGACCGTGATGAAAATTTCAGGCTAACCTGAAAAAGGAGAGAGAAGTGTTACCATTCTAATTGTGTCCTGAACACTCTGCTCCCTGGCTAGGTACCTATTTTCCTGGGATGGGAGATTTGGGGAACTATGAACTTGGTTGCAAAGAGAAGATTGTTGAAGGTTCAGTTGATAAACTACCCTTTGAGAGAATAGCTAAATACTTTTCCTAGGAAGAAAATATTGTTTTAAACTTTGGGAGGGTATTTTTGCGTGGGGATAAAAGGATACATCTGCTTCAGGATGAATCTTGAACTAATGTGGTTTTTCAATTTTTTTTGGAAAATTTAGAAAGCATGGAAAAACCCAAAGAAAAGATTTAAAATATTTTGTAGCTTCTCTCTCACCAAGGATCTCTGTTAATATTATGGTGTAAATCTTCCATTCTTTATCCATCTTCCCTCCCTCCCTCTCCTGCTGCCTGCTTGCTTTCCTTCCTTCCTTCTTTCCTTCTAGACACTCATCTATCTGTCTTCTCTCTTTTTTTATTTTACACATATGGGATCATAACATGAGCTTTGTTCTATAATCTTACACACCATCTCCAACTCCATGAGGATGAGCTATAATTTAATCCTGTTACTGGACATTTATTCTATTTCCATAATTTTGCTATTATAAGCCATGTTTCATTGATCTTTTGATTTTGAAACTGCTAGCCCAAAGGGTATAAACATTTTAAGGCTTTTGATGTAGTTGTCAAAATTGTCAGTTGATTTACAAATAGGTTTTACTAATTTTTCTTCCACTTTGTAGAATTTGAGAGCACTCATTATTCTGAATTCTTGAGAGCACTGTATTTTATATTTTTTAAAAAAATCTGTTCTGCTTAGAGTTTACTAAAAATAGAATAGTTTTACTGCAGGTTTTTGGTATTAGCTCTTTTCTTATGGTAAGTCATCTCAAATACCAAGAAGAACAATAAACAAATATGGAAATCTCATTCTTCTGTGAAACCAGGAGACAGCTAAAAGTTAAGATGCCAAAATATTTGAAAGAGTTGCCAAAAGCAGGGGCGATCAATTGTCAGAGGATACATGGATGACAGTTTGGAGAAGATGTTGGAAAGAGAGGACACTGGAGCTACTAATCTCAAAAAGAGTTATCTTTAAACTTCATTTTCCAAAATGAGGGTGGCAATAGTGGGAACACGGGCATGCACTGCCTGCTGCTATTTCTGTCTCCCCACTTGGTTCTGAGAGTCAGGGTAGGCTGGGCTGTATGAGGACCACATCGACAAGCCATATCTGCAGAAAGCAGTTTGTTTCTGTGGCTTTGGAGAAGAAAGACTTTGTAGTGGGAAAACTCAATAGTTGCTTATCACCCTTAGCTGGTAAAGAGGAAAGGCCAAACAAACTCATGCAAAACTGGGGTCATAAGAAATGTTTCAGCTAGTGTGGTCCATGCCCCTGGCTCTGCATGCACATGAACTTCCAGCAAGTAGTAGTTTAGGAAAATCTTGTCTCTTAATGATGAATAATAAAAAAGAAACCATCAGAGGGTCTAAACCAAGATATCATTACAAAAAATGAGGCAAGAAACTGGGAAAAAAAGGTAGATAAAGAACAATTTCAGAAAAATACCTTGCCATGAATCAGATGAAAAATTTCAAGATGAGTAATGCTGAAATGCCAGAGCTTGGGAAAGAGAAGGTATATTATGATCAAATGGGGTTTAGTCCAGGAATTTAAATATGATTTAATGTGAGGATGTTTATTAGTAAATATCATATTAATAGCTTTAAGGAGAAAAATCATATGATTATCTTCAGAGGTATTAAAAAGTTATTTTACAAAATCAAATACCTTTTGTTTTCTTTCCAAACATTTTACCATTAAAATGTTCAATACTGGAATAGACTTGAAAGAGTTTTATTAATACAATGAACATTCATATATCCACCACCTACAATTAACATTCTAGTCTACTTGCTTTATCACATACCTATCCATTTTCCAACTTGCGATCCATATATTAATCCATCTTATTTTTTATGCATTTCAAAGTGAACTGCAGACATCAGCACATTGCCCCCTAAGTACTTTAGCTCAGTATTCACTCTTGACAAAAAACTATTAACAAAAGAGGATAAATGAACTTTTCTTTTGCATGATGAAAGTATAGCTTCCTCAACACCAAAGTAAGCTTCCTACTTGAAGGGGAAGCGCTGGCAGCATTCCTAGGAAAGTCAGAGGCAAGATGAGAAAGTCCACCATGTCACTGTCATTATTGGGCATTTTTCTGCAAGTCTAGTCAACAAATTAGAAAAGAAAAAGTAGAGATATGTAAGTTAGAAAGAAGGAAGTAAAATGATTATTATTTGCAGATGATAAATTATTAACAATATATCAGGAAAACTCAGGAAAGTCACCCAGAAAAACATACTAAAGAATAAGAGAATTTGATAATGAGATAAACATTAACACATAAAAAGTATTATAATTGCTTTCATATTAATAAACAAAAACTACTTATAAGGTATTATAAAAGAAAAGATCTTATTTATAATAGCAGCTATTAAGGTAAAATACTTAGTAATACACTTAAAAAGCTCATATATATATGTGTGTGTCTATATATATAATAAAAATTAAATGTTCCTATGGGAAAGGAACCTTTCCTAAATGGAAAGGTATACCATGTTCTTACATAGAAAATATTCAGTTCATAAAGAGGTCAGTTTCCCCCAAGGCAATTTATTAACTTTAGCACAATAAACATAGTACCAATTTTATTTATTTTTTAATTTTACAAGTTGACAGTAAATTTCATTTAGAAAAATTAAGAAGCAAGATATTTAGGAAATTCTGAAAAAGACTAATACTAGTAGAAAAGCTATTAAAATTTTTTTAAAACTCTATGATTAAAACACAAGGGTGGTGTAACAGGAACAGAATAGAATGATAGGGCAGACAAGGGAGTTCAGAATTATATGCAAACACATCAACATTCATCATTGAATACAGGTGGCATCTCAAGTCCGCTGGAAAAATATGGATCATTGAATGAGTAATATTAAGACAACAGGCTACCCATTTGCAAGTAAAAATGAATTTGGATTCATACCTCATACTACACAGGATAAATTTCTAGGAGAATCAGACAACAAAACAAAACATAAGATTATTAGAGGAAACCATGAGAGAATTATTTTATATCCTCGGATTTGGAAAGAGTTCATTATGACACAAAACTTAGGAGCCACAAAAGTAAGACTGAAACACCAATCCTGTCAAACCAAGGAACTTCTACATGGACAAAACTTGCCATAAGTGAAGTCAGAGAAGGAATGCCCCAAACTGGCATCTTATATTACATGCCAGGGCTTCTTTCTCTCCTCCTGTGGAAAGAGCTCTCCAAAATAACAAAATATTAGCAGCACCCCAACAAAATGAGCAAAGACTGTGACAGTCTTTCCCCCTAGAAAAATATGTAAAAATGGCTCTATAAAACAGGAAACGATATTCAATATTACTCAGAACAAGAGAAACTCAATTTACAGTACTTTGAGTGACTATTTCTTATCTTTCCTATTGACAAAATGTAAATCATTTGAAACTATGTTCATCAGGATGTGGGGAAGGGACACTGTCTCACACTGCTGGTGGGAGTATAAACCGGAACAGTATTTTTGGAGGATGATTTAGTAATAACTATCAAAATTACAAATGCACATACCATTGGACCCAGCGTTTACTTCTGGGAATTTATCCCACAGATAAACTCACTCATTAATGGACTGACCTATGTACAAAGCTATTTGTGGAAGCATTGTTTGAGTAACAAAAGACTGTATACAATGAAAATCATCACAAATAGGCCTGGCTGAAGAATCTTTCAGACATTTATACACTGGAATCACACTATGCAGCCATAAAAGAGAGTAAAGACATCTGTAGGTATCAGGGTCTTAGTTGGTTTGGGTTGCTATAAAAAAGCATTATAAACTGGATAGCTTATAAACAACAGAAAGGTATTTCTCACAGTTCTGGAGGCTGGGAAGTCCAAGATCGAGGTGCTGGCAGATTTGATGTCTGACGAAGGCCTGCTTCCTGGTTCATAGATGAGGGCTTTTAGCTGTGTCCTGACAAGGTGGAAGAGGTGAGGGTGTCTTTGGGGCCTCTTTTATAAGGGCACTGGTCCCATTCAGGAGAGTTTTCTCCCTGTGACCTAATCACCTTCCAAAGGCCCGGCCTCCTCATACCATCACCTTGGGGGTTAGGATTTCAGCATATGAATTTTAGAGGGACACAAACATTCAGACCACAGCAATCAGTATGGGAATATATTCAAGATACATTCTTAAGTGGAAATAGTACAGCGTAGAATTTTGTGTAAATATGCTACCATTTGTGAAATAAAAGGGAAATATGTGTATAAGCATTTGCTTGAATGTATATCTTGAAGGATATGCAAAAACTATTAATGTCCAGTGTTTATGGGGAGGAAACTGGGCGTTTGGGCACAGAAACAGGAAATATTCACTGCATAGGTGTTCATCCATTTGGAATTTTGAACCATGTGAATTACTGATTCCAAAAAGTAAATACAAATGAATTAATTATTCTTTAAAATGCACCTCCCTTCACCCCCTTTCTTCAATAACATAATATAAAATAAAATAAACCAACAGTCTATACCTCCTCAAGACATTTCCTGTGTAGCTTTGGGTTCCATTTTCACTCCCCGCTCACATTTTGCATTATTACATCACGTGCCAGTTCCTTTGCCAGGTGGAGAGAGGGGAGTTCAGATTTTGTCTTCCTTTGCATTTGCTAAAAGTAGGAATTCCGGCCCCGAGTGGGCCTGTGGCTGTTTGGCCTGGTGCTGAGACACTGTGGCTGGGGACGACATCCTGGGCTCCCCGCATTTGCTTGCTTTCGTTCATGCACAGTAAGTTTTATACTTTGCTGTTTGCAGACTGAGGCAGAGGAGAAGGAGGCAGATGCACAGGGGCAATCTGCCTCCCAACCAAGCCCGGCCACTCTGCAGGGAGTGGGGAGCTTAGAAGCTGATAGAGCTGTTTTCAAAGTACTGGTGGTGAGGCTTCGGGAATAAGAATCGCCTCCCTGGGCTGAGGTAATAAAGGGTGTGCTGAGTGCGGGGGAGGCCACTCTCCCATCCTGGTGGAATCCAGCCCTGAGCAGCCGGCTGGGAGGCTGCAGAGGGAGGATCCGCTGCAAGAAGCTCAGCAGACAAGGGGACATCCAAGATATCTCTCTGGGGCTCCTAGAGGTCACTGAGGGCACTAGTCACAAGAGAAGTCTCCCCCTGGGAGCAGGACTGTGTATGTGGGTGGTGGGCGTGTCGGGATGGAGGAAAACCTAGCACATCCACTTTTGGGCATAAATAGGAATCGGATCCACGTGTGTGTCCAGGGACCAGGCACACTTTGGGTTCCTAGTTCACATTTGTTGAAATAATTCTTAATTGAAATATAATGTTAACTCTCTCCGCAGATTGGAGCTATTTTGAAGGTGAAATTGTCCTCTCTGTCTGAAAAGACGCTGTTCTTAAATTAGAGAGTCCCGTTGGGTCCAGCAGTTCTTCACCGCGCCGTGGGCGTGCCCTGTATCTGCGACGTCCCGACGCCTTCTCAGCTTTCTTGTCGCTGTGCCTGTGCCCACGGCTTCCCTCTTCCTGGAATCCCCACTCCACCCACCCTCCAACCTGGAAAATTCCTATTCATATTTTAAGACTTAAACTAATTCCTTTTATAAACACTTCTTGTCCTTTCCTGTACACAGACGGAATTTTTGTTCCCTCTCGTTGCTTCCAAAATATGCTGTATCTACTTCTGGACAGCCCTTATTGGGAAGCATTATAAATCCTGGCTCGTAGAACACTCCACCGTGGGCTTGAGGAGGAAAGAGTGGGCTTTTCTGGGTTGCACCCTTAGCCCTGAGTGCAGAGTTGGGTATGTAGCAGCTCTGCGCTGAGCAGGGACACAGATGATTGATTCTTTCTCTGCAGCATCCAAGGGTAGTGGCATTGAGTGAATGAGGTGAGGTTCTTTCTCGTCTTGGGTGCGCACATCTCTATCGGGAACGTTTTGGAAGTGAAAGGCGGGACGACGTCAGAGGAGAAGGTGTGGGTAGGGTAGAGCAAGGGCGTGGAAGGGTCTGGATCCCTGGCTACCAGCATCCTGCTTCAAAATGTCTAACAGACAGCACATCATTTTATGTTCTGGTAAGTAATAAAATGGCATTTTCAAAGTTCTGTGCTTTAGACTGTCTTGTGGCTAGTCTCAATTCATGAGGTTTCAGTGATTTTAGACTGACAATTGTTGACTAGTTTAATCTCTCATCACTGCTAAAACAAGCCTTAGTAAGAGAAAGGAAACAGGAAAGTAGATGCTCCTTTTTTTTTCCATCCATTAATATTAACACCCTTTCAATCATATGGTAAAAACAGGTCCACAGAAGTAGTGGCCTTCTTTGGCCACAGTCACAGAAACATCATAGCTATGGGCAGAGCCACATGGACAGTGTGGACCGAAGCTAAAGGCAGCCTCTGCTCCTTTGTCTAAGGTTAACTACAGTAACAACATCTCACATGTCTACTTGGCTTTGTACCTTATAACACATTTCATGCTAATGCTATGGTTGCCCAGCCTGGACCCCCTTAATTGGTCAGGGTGCTCACCTCCCGGCTGCTGTGAGCATCAGCTGTTTGGACTCCAGCTGCTCCCTGCTCTGGGGCTGCTGGGAGCCACCTAACCCAAGAGGCTGCTCCTCTCTCTTCCCTTCCCCATGTGAGTATGTCTGACCCACAGGGATCCTCCCTTACTCTCCCACTCTTGTTACTTTAATATCCCTTTTTCATCCACTCTTAGATTGTCCAATAATCATAAAACACGGAAAAGGGTAGTGATTCTAGCTGGGGGTTAAAACCACGTGGGAAGTTCTATCCAGGACAGACCCCCCTGCTCCACCCAGAACTCCTGGATCTGCAAATCTCCTGGTGGTTCTTATGTAGCCAGCCTTGCTCCCGTCTGTGCATGTTCACCCGGCAGCCACCGTCCTGGGTGTCAGAATGCCCACTCCTGCCACTTCCAGCTGAGTGAGCTGGGTTCAGGTGCCTAATATCCCTATGCCTCCATTTTTACCATCTATAAAATGAGAAATTTTACATGGTTGTGAGGATTAAATCAGGTAACCAATACAGCATGAGTTTATTAGTTTATTAGGTAGGAAAGATTCATCAGTTTATGAAAGACTGCAGACTGCAGTGATTTAAATAAGATGAAAGTTAATTTCCCACCCTAGGCATAGAAGGTAGACTCATCAGGGCTGGAAAGGAAGATTTGGGCTGTCATTGGTGACCTCAGCTCTTTTTAAGTCTCCAGTCTGATATTTCCAAGGTTACCTCATAGTCCAAAATAGCTTCTCGAACTCCAGCCATCACAGTCATGTTCCAAACAGGAAGAAGGAGAAGAAAAGAAGGGCACACTTCCTTGTCAAGGAAACTTCCCAGCATTCCCATATCACGCTGCTGCTTTATGGCAAAGGACAGAGCATGCATCGTACACTTGTATCCAGCTGTCAAGGAGGCTGGGAAATGTCTTCTACTCCAAGAGGCAATATTCTGGAGTAAAATGGATATTTTGTCACTGAGAAGGAGAGGATGGATTTGGGGAAACCAACAGCGTTTACCATATAAAAGGAGCTTCCAAGTCACCCTTCTGAGACTCTCACCCCAGCTCCCCCAGCTACTAGCTTTGGACAAGTTACTCAATCTCTCTGTGCCTTGATTTTCTTACCTGTAAAGGGATAAGAATAATATTATATAGGGCAGAGGGTTATTATAATGATTAAATACTTTAATATAAAGCACAGCATCTGGTATACAGTGAGTCCCAATAAGTGTAAGATATTACTATTATTATTTCCAGTTTTTTTCCTCCACTCAGTGCCATATCCTTGGCTAATAACTGAGAATCCAAAGAAAATGAGATGGGCCCAAGGCTCTCTCTCCCCCATTTGAGTCTAGGGCCACAGTCCTCTCCATTGGCCTTGAGGGTCCCTCCATCTGAGCTACTTTGGTGGTTTTTGTCATGATGATAGGACGTAACCTCCAGAAGGCCACTGCTCTTTCCTGAGTCCCTTGAGGGACCTCAAGTTTTCCAGCTAACTAATAACTAAGTCATTAAATGTTTGCTGAGTGCACAGGAGCCTGGCACAGGTGGAATCAGGAGGTGGGAAGGGAAGGGTGTGCAGCACAGCTAAGGTGGGCGCACTCAGTGTGCAACAGGACCTGAGAGGAAGGGCTGCTGAAACGCGGGGTGGGGGACCAGGCTCTCTTTGCCAGCTTTGCTTTCTTGCTTGTGGCAGACCCTGGAGTACATATTAGAACAGGAAGGAGGTGTTGCCGATTAGCTGGTTCTTGCATGTTTCTGCAGGCCCGTTGTGAGTGCTGACGTGCACCAAACATGCAGGGGCCCCATTCTAGCCAGGAGAGGGCCGTGTTCTGCAGTTCTGGCCCACAGCACCCCACTGGCCCAGAATTGATGGCAAATGGTCTACAGGGAGCCCTCACGTCTACAGGCTGCAGATGGTGACCCATGCACACAGAGGCGGCATCAGCCCTGCTCCAGGTGGGTGCTGCCTGGGAAAATATTCTCAATTTTTTTTTCTCTAGGGTCAACTTCTGAACATAGCAGCAGAAGGTTTTCATGCTGAGGCTCCTTGCATTTAAAGTTTGGAATTTGGGGTTTAGGAGGTGGCTTGGCCCCTGGCTGGTCAGGAGACCTTTGGGGGGGCTTCCCACTTCTTGCTCAGTTTTTCATTTAAGAGAAGAGAGTAACAATATGTTCCGACACTTGGCTTTGCAGTTTTTCAGGGGCAGAAAAGCTGAAAAGTAGGAGAGAAACCTTAGGAGAGAGGATTAGTTGCCTTTCCAAAAAATAGTGCTGTGGGTTTTCTTGGTTTAGCTACTTATACCAGGTGATCCATGTCACTTGTGTGTTTAATTACAGACTGCTTCCATGATAATGACCTCAAGTTCCAGAAGGTGAGTACAAGGGACCTTTCCTTACCTCTCACAGACCTTCTCTCCCTTCATCGAGGCTCAGGAGAGTTGCCCCACCTACCAGGCACCCCAATATTAGAAAGGGGATGACTGAGGACCTGGCACATACATTCTGTGTGTGCAATCACAGCACACTGTGCTTATGTGTGTATATTTCTGTATGTGGACGTGGTGGCACGGGGAAGATAATAAATGCTGTGATCTTTACCTAAAACAACTTTAGAATACAGTTGGCATGAAAGACTAGCACCTATAGAGACCAACAAAAGGAACGGCCAGTGTGGGGTGTTTGACTATCAGCAAAGTGCTTTCTTAAGCTCGCCCACCTCTCTGGAGTGGTTGCAAGGGTCCAGTGAAAATTCAGAGATTGTGTATATGAGGCACTTTGTAAATTGTGAAGTCCTGTATAAATATTGTATTAATAACTTGCTCTTGGTGAGAGAAGACTATGCAAAGGAGGTAAGGTCCAAGCCTGACCTTGAAGCACAGGTGGAGGACAGGGGAAGAAGGGCCTTATAGGGATGGGTATGGTCAGTAGGGACATGGGTTCTCTTCTCATTGGACTTGAGAGGTGGGTGTTTGTAGCTCCATCTGATGGTGAAGACATTGGGGTCCAAAGGTGAGCCGCTTGTCAAACACGTGGAGACTGACAGACCTGGTCCGTAGCTTGTGACAACCTAATCAGAGGTTTCAAGCTCAAATTACAGGCCAAGTTCAACCAGCTCCAGGCCTCAAATATGTCTGCTAAAACATAATCTGCTTCCTTCGTTGCAGGGTCAGGAGAAAAAAAAGGACATAAAGAAATGAGTTCGGGAAAATTGATCTCGTGGTGCTCTACAGAGGCTTTGGGGTTGGGGGGAGCCTGGGGGCAGCGGACCAGACTGATAAGACTAATGAGTGATTAACTGGGTGGCGGGTGGCTAATTTCCAGCCTTGTTAAAAAGAACTCAAAGCAGCAAGATAAAATTAAGTTAAAACAAGTGAAGAAATAAGGCGAAGAGAAGATAAAAATAGGAGAGAAAGATGAATCCAGAAGTGAGGCTATTGCATAAAATGCATAATGTAATTTCCTGTACGTTTGCTGGAGATGGACACACATTTGGCACCATACTGCATGAACAGCAAAACAAAATCAGCCATAAGATCTGCAGCATCCCTGGGGGGAAAAGTACCCTAGGGAGGATTCTCCTGTTACGGCAGAGCTGGACTGAGAAGACTTCTATGTCTTGAAACCAAAGAATCCCTGATAAGGCCCTGGATTTGGCCACAGGAAGGGCAGAGGAGGGAGTCTAGCCTTCTGCTGTCATAAGAGCATTTTCCCGGGACAGGTAGGGTAGGATCGAGATGTGGCAGCACTGCAGTAGGTGAACCCACGCGGAGGAGCCAACAGACGATTACCAACCCCGGTTACCAACCCGCCTGGAGCCAGGCGCCTGGCCAGGGCTGTGGGGATCGAAGCTGCCCCCGGGGAGGCCATTCCCGGCAGGGCCCGGCAGGGGCCAGCCCAGCTTGCAGCCCTGTGAGCCTTCCGGGCTCTACTCTCGGAAACTGTCCCAGCCTGGAGGGCCCAGGGCCAAGGGCTCGCCTGCTCTGCAATAGCCATTCCTGGGTAGTTAGCAGTGCATGGAGCTGTTGCATGAGAGGAGCCAGAGCCAGGGAAAATGAGGGCTCCACCCAGAAGCTAAGGCAAACAAATCGGGAGCCACTTAGCATCTGCACCTGCAAAATATGCACTGTTCTGTTTAAAGTGTTTTGGGATCAGAAAAAGATGACTTTGCGGCCTGCCTTTAATTCCGTCTTGGAAGCTATCTGAATGTAGTGCTGAGATTTAACACATTAGATGCCACTTGAGTTGTATGGAACTCATGCTAGTTTTGAGCCCAAGACCCCATGAAGGAAAACCTGGGCAAAATCCCGCGGTGGTTTCGTGAAAATCTTACCTGTTGGTTTCAATTAATATTGACAGATTAATTCTAAAAACATGGATTAAGTGAATAGAAGCCAATAAATTTCATTTTTCATTAAATTAGAAAGGATTGTTTTGTTTTCAAAATTTTTATTCTATTTTCATAATAAAACACTGTGGCCCCAAAGAAATTTTTTTTCTAGTGTGATAGTCACTGTGTTAATATACAGGGCCAAGAGGAGGAAATCATCCTCTTCTTGTCTCTTTTCTTACTTTCTCTGTTGTAAACACACACACACACACACACACACACACACACACGCACACGCTCCCTTTGGTGTCTTAAGTGGTAACAGTGTCCTCCGGAAGCACCCTAGGATGAAAGGGTTCATGGAGAGAAGCCCCAGTAAGGTCCACACCGCTGTGTTTGGGGGTCCACTGCGTGTCTTCCTAGGGGCTATAGCTTCTCCTCACTTGCTGCCTGCACCAGCAGCTTCCCCACGGCCACTGCCAAAGCTCTCAGCCCCTGACAGAGCCTGGCCGTGTCTTGCACAATCTGAGTCATCCTTTGCGAGGCTGCGTGCACTCAGTAGCCCCAAAACCTTCGCCAGGACTGAGCCTGGAGATGCTGGAAGCATAATGCAGCCTCCAGGGTGTGAAGCTCCTGCTCCGTGCTAGGCCAGAGGCCGGGAGAGAGATGGAAGGGTTGTGTTCTGGAACACTCCTTCTTGGCCTCAGGAACTTGCAGGGCTGTGCTGGGCCGGTTGACATGTCCCTGCTGCAGGTGGCGGGGATGGTTACTACAGGTCTTTAGCTGCACACTGGGAAGGACCTGGCTATGCTCAGGGTGCCACCCTTGGAGAAATGGAGGGAGCAAGGTCCTGCCTGTGTATCTGTGCTTCATCTATGTCCCTACCTGAATAAATCTTCAGCGAAAGCCAAAGCTGAAGTTCCGGGGCAAGGGTTCATTTCCATAGGCCAGGTGGAGACTTAGGATGTGACATGTCATCATGGCCCTTATAATTCTCAGGCCAAAGGTGATCAGGCCATCCAGCCCATCTCCAGGTGTCAGCCATGGTGCCAGGTGGCTCCTGGGGCAGGAGGAGAAGAGAGAGACAGGGAGGAAGGAGGGACATCCGAACAGCTTCCTCCGGGTATGCCTAACTCAACAAACCCAAATGCCATTTATTATCATCATCCCCCAAATTACTTCTTATTTATGACCCCTTCTCCCCCTCCCCAAACCCATAATCCCATCACCAGGTCTGGCTAAGTCTGCCCTCACCTGCAGTTGCCACCATCCAGCAGGTGGACCGGCCTCCCCATCCCGTCCGCACCCCACCAGCCCTCAGCCACCCTCTCCGTAACTGGCATCCTGCGGAAAGGCTTCCTGTGTTTTCCTCTGGCCTCCGGGGCAAAGCCAAGGCCTCAACAGGCCCCGCTAGGCTGCAGAAGGACAGCCGGTTCTGCCCCCCACCACCCGGCTTGGCTTCTCAGCCGAGGACCTCAAAGCCTCGGCTTTCCTGGGCTACCTGCGGTTTCTCACTCTGTCTCACCTCTGTTCCTTCTGCCTGAACACTCTTCCTCTTTCGCATTTGACTAATTCAAGTTCATTCTCCAGGTCTCAACCTAGATATCCCTGAAGGCCTTTCCTAATCCTCCCATTATCAGTTAGTTCCCCTCCTCCCCGCTCCTTGGGGAAACCTCCACCCCTGCTGGCCCTCACGATCGCAGGTGTACTTGGCAGTCATCCCCAAGCTCTGCGAGGGCACGGGCCACGTCCATGTCGTTCTGTTGGATTCCGGAATCTAGTGCAGGACTAAACACATAATAGGTTCCTTATAAATGTTCCCTGAGTGAATGAGGGAGTAGATTAAACGTAGTGCTGATAAGTTTCGGGCAATCATGGTACAAGTCTAGGTGTCAAGAAAAATGAAATGAGATCAAACTCTACTTGAATCCTAGATCCAGTAGTGGCAGGGTGTATTAGGGTTCTCCAGAGAAACAGAACCTGTAGGAGATGTAGGGAGATAACAAACAGGATATATAGAGAGATTATCTATTTATCTCTCTCGAGAGAGACTGAGACTGAGATTTATTTCGTGAATTGGCTCACACCCGAGTGCAGAGGCTGGCAAGTCCAAAAGGGACAGGGCAGGCCGGCAGTCTGGAGACCCAGGGAGGAGCTGGGGTGGCAGCTCAAGGCTGAAAGCAAACTGCTGGCAGAATTCCCTCTTCCTCGGGGCCCTCAGTCTTCTGTCCTATTCACGCCTTCCACTGACTGGGTGAGGCCTGCTCACTTTGGGGAGGGTAATCTGAATTACTCTAAATCTACTCATTTAAATGTTAGTCACATCTGAAAAACACCTTCAGAGCAGCATCTAGACAGGTGTTTGACTAAATAGCTGAGTGCCGTGGCCCAGTCAGCCTGACCCACAGAGTTAGTGCGGCGCCAGGTGATCGAGGTGAGTTATTTAAGGTCTCCTAGCCTCCATTCCCTTCACATTGATGGGAAAGCATGGCGCCCGCCTGGAGAGGTGGTGGTGAGGACTAAAGCACAGCATGTCTGGTAAACAGCCGTGACATTGCCACCTCTTGGAGGACAGACTCACCTTCCCACCTCACTCTTATTCCAACCACACTTCTCCCCAAAGGAGGACCATGTGGCAGCAGAGATTCTGAGTAGGGGACATTTTCTCTCCTTCTACACTCTTCTCAGTGGAGGCGATACTCCTAAAGGAGGACGGCCCCCTTCTCCCTGTTCCTAGAGGCTGGCTGCCTGCGACTCATTCAATTTCCATACCCATGCGAATGGGGGCTGAAGGAATGAGAATTTGCTGAGGTCAAAGTTGCAGATGGACTCCTGAGTAGAAGCAGAGGTAACACCCAGACTGGAATTGGATTCTGTGCTTCCAGAAGATTTTACCACCCCCCGACCTTTCACCTGTCCCCTTTGCCCACACCCCCTCCCATCAAGGCTCTGATTCTACACTAGATTCAAGTTCTGGAATCATAGAAGTCCAGAAAACAAGATTTTTATTTCTACCAAGGACCCACTAAACTCCTTCTCTCTGTCTCCAGACATGACTAGTGTATGTGCATAGATGCTGCTGTGTTTGGCTTTTGTTCTAATTTCCTTGAAGTAGAGATAATTTTGTGTGATTAAAAAATGCTTATTTCTTTGATAAATGCAAGGCCCATAGACCTCCTTCTATTTTAAGCAAAATTAGCTTTCATTTTTTGTATAAAAGGAAGAAAAAATATTGCCCATCATGTGTGTGGCCTGAACACAACCCTCAAAACATCTTAAAGGTTATCCATCGAGGTTTTTAAAAGGAAATATATTGTTCTTAATTATTCTTATCTTATTATATAATACTTTGTGGATTTATTTTTTAACCTATAATCTTATGCCAAAAGAGGCCATTTAGGCTTATTTTTATTTGTAGACTGAAACAGAAACGAAATAGACGGGACTATGCTTGCTATTTTAAATTCTACTGTCTATTACTTTTCCTTTCAACTTGCAAAGGAATTTTGTGCTGCAGATCAACGTTTGGCCCAGGGTCAGCGGCGCTCCCTGCAGGCCAGTGGGGAAGGCCTGCGAGGACTCCGGCCAGCAGGCAGCCGTATATTTCGTCCATAATCCTGTGTGCGTGGGCGAAGTATCAGGCAAAGGTATAAATAAAATGTTCTGACTCCACATATGGTATTTTGGGTTTACAAATCCTTCATAAACTTTTTCCATTCCTATCAGCAGTTTTATTCATTATGGGACATCCAGCAACTCTCCTTTCGGGATTATGTGAGAAGCAGCGAAGACTTCCTGTGGAAGGAGCGTGTTTGCTGGAGGATCTGCACGAAGATTGAGTGCCTGCGGGAGAGGAAGCCCCAGACTGCGGAGCTCCAGTTTTCGGCGGGGTTTCCCCTGTTCCTCTCTTTCGTGTCCCCGCTTTTGTGTTCTCGGGCACGGATCCTGCAGTAGCGCAGCCATGACCATGGGAAAGTGCTTTCTCTTTTCCTCCAGGGTCCCAGGGTCCTGTCCCCGGGCTGGTGGCGTGTTTGCTCCTTCCTGTCTGCATTCAGCTTGTGTTTTTAGTGATTTGGAGGTTCAGAGTGGGAAATCAGGCCAAAAAGATATAATGTTAAAATTTAAAAACTGAATTGCTCTCAGTTTGTCACTGCATATTGAAATTGGGTTCATCTTTCCACCTCTGCGTGAGACTAGGTTTTGACCAGGTGACGGAAAACGTGTATCTTGGATCAAAAAGAGCCAACAGATGGGTGTGTCTCTGGAGCCAAAGTATCTAGACACAGCTTGCTGGGTGGCCTCGTTTGTAAGAACAGAAAAGATCCTATACTGACATCCTCCAGGGCTCAGGTTGGCAAAGGATGCTGGAGCAAGTGGTCCATGTGACTTCAGAGCTCCCGTCACACGCCCTCCTCTCTGCGTGACAGCGAGCTCTATGCCAGCACACGTAATGGAGCTTTGGGGAACCTTTTGGATAATTAAGAGGGACAAGTACCAGACTCAGTGGTGCCACGCACTCCTTTCTCTGTCCCTTTCCATCTGTAATTGTCACCAATCATCCCGATTCTACCTGCTGATTACCATTTAAAACTATCCCTTTCATGACAAGGGCTGCCTCTGCCTCCGATCACGTACTGTCACCCCAGATTGATGTCCTCAGCTATAGTCGGGCCACCGCATCTGTGGATCCACAGAGAAGGGCACACCTTGCAGCTAATAAACTAATAAACTCCAGCTCAGGGGCTCTCTTGCCCAGGTCCTTTCCAGGAGCCGGGAGGGGCCCTAGCAATGTGCTTTCATGGTCGTGTATTTTTGTAAAATGTATTGAAGAGATATAGTGCCATATATATTTTGCCATAATTGGTTAAGAATGTTTTCTCTTTTAGTTTCAACTTCCCCTCTTTGCTCGTACTGTTGGGGTGTTAGCGTAGCTGCTGGCACTTTGGGGCCCCAGCTAACAGGAAGTTGAGTTGGGAACATATTTAGTTTGGGTCTAGTAGGGGATATTTGTGTGATTGGTGGTTGTTTCCAAATGCAGTTCAGTTATTGCCGGTCATCCTGATGTAGGAAGGGCTTCTAGGAGGAATGGCTCCTACAGCCCACCGCACTGACACGCCCAGCCGCGTGACAGGAAGGAGAGGGCCAGCACTCACATCGTGACGTGAATGTGTCCTGCAGCACCTGACACCAGACGTTTATGCAAATTCAAGGAAAAGAAAAGTTTGAGATGTACAAAGCAGGAAGCTGGTCTATGGAAAATTCTTCCAAAGTCAGATATGTAAAATTGTAAGCAGAGGACTTTGTTTTCAATGACAGCTAGTCAAAACAGAAGTTCTCTCCTTTCAGGAATATAGCATGCCATGCTGCGTATACAATTATAAAGCCTTCGTAAATTTCTTTTTTCCTCTTTTATGAGAATTCTGCAACAGAGATTTATTGGACTTCCCATGTTTTAATCTATGGTTGTGGTATTTATTACCATTCTTAAATTTGTATTTTCTTGAGGTTTGTCTTCTCATTCTAAATAAGTGTTGACTTTTGTACCTACTATATATCCTTAGTTTTGAATTCTTTTGTTTAGAGAGGGCTCCCCAAATTGTGTAATCTTCAGGCCCCAGAAGATCTGGATAAACTGCCGACCACCGCCCAGGTTGGAGTTAGGCTGGTCTTCTTAAAGCAGAAGTCTGACAGGAAATAGCTCTCTAATATGAATCTTTTAATGACATTCACCCTTCATAAACTGGCGCCCACCGCCATCCTCCCTCCTACCATCTTTCCCATGCTATGCACCAGCTGTATGCACAGCTTACAGCTCCTGGGACACACAGCCTCATTGTCTGCCCTTCACCTCTTTTGACCACGTGGTTGTCTCTAATTACAAGGACTGTTTCAGTCTTTGTTTGTTTGATAAACTTCTATTTGCCCTTCAAAATACAGCAAAGGCAGAAAATCATGCAGGTGAGGTAGAAACCTACCAGGGTGGCCTGAAGGGCCATCGGTACTTGCGACCGGTCTCAGAGAGCCAGCCTTGGTAGGCTTAAAGCGCCAACAGCACGACCATTAGCGGGATGTCTGCAGTATACACCTGGTGCTCAGACTCTTGCTGACACAGAGCAAGGGCTGAATCCATGTTGGTAAAAGAGTCCATGAAGCATCCCACAGTCACCCCACCACCCAAAGCTCTGCAGCAGGAAGGGAAGACTCTGGACTGTTGCTTTCCTCTTCTTCCTGGCCTTCTGGTTTCTCCTTAGTCTATATTTCATGATGCTCTCTTGCTGCAATGGCTGCCTGGTCTGGCCATGGGACATCTCCAGCCACCCTCATCCTCACACCTGCAATTTCTGGCATTCCTGCTTTGCCCCATCTTTCAAGGCCAGAGTTCTGGGGATACCTGGAGAGAGACATTTGTTTCTCCTTTATTCTTCATTTATCGAGGTTCTTTCATTATTTTCTCCATTCTTTTTTTTTTTTTTGAGACAGATTATCTCACTGTGTTGCCCTGGCTAGAGTGCAGTGGCGTCATCTTAGCTCACAGCAACCTCAAACTCCTGAGCTCAAGCGATCCTCCTGCCTCAGCCTCTCGAGTAGCTGGGACTACAGGCATGTGCCACCATGCCCGGCTAGTTTTTTCTATATACTTTTAGTTGTCCAATTAATTTCTTTCTATTTTTAGTAGAGACGGGATCTCGCTCTTGCTCAGGCTGGTTTCGAACTCCTGAGCTCAAACAATCCGCCCACCTCAGCCTCCCAGAGAGCTAGGATTACAGGTGTGAGCCACCGCGCCCGGCCTATTTTCTCCATTCTTAATTAATGTCTGTCAAGGAAATGGTGTCTAAGAGTAGACTTCATTTTATATTTGTGTCTAAGGGGTCTGAACCTCATGTGGCAAAGCAGAGCAGTGAGTGCAGTAGTAGGTATCCTTTGATTTCATGTGTTGGTATTATTAGCAAGAACATTTATGATATTTGCAGTCCCACCAGCAGTGTAAGAGTGTTCCTATCTGTCCACATCCTCATCAGCATTTGTTGTTTTAGGACTTTTTGATAAAGGCCAGTCTCCTGGAGTTAGGTGATATCTCATTGTGGTTTTGATTTGCATTTCCCTAATGATTAGAGATATTGAGCACTTTTTTATATGTTTGTTGGCCATTATTCTGTCTTCTTTTGAAAAGTTTCAGTTCATGTCCTTTGCCCACTTTTTGATGGAGTTGTTTAATTTTTTCTTCTTAATTTTCTTAAGTTCCATATAGATTCTTGTTATCAGTCCTTTATCGGATGTGTAGCATTGGATGGAGCTTGAGCCCATCTTCTGAAGTGAGGTATTGCAAGAATGGAAAAACAAGCACCACATGTACTTGCCATCAAATTGGTACTAACAGATCAACACTAAGGTGCTCGCATGGAAGTAATATTCACTGGGTGCTGGACAGGTGGGAGGGGGACAGTGGGGAGGGTAAAATCACAACTCAGGGATGCGGAGCACACTGTATGGGGGATGGGCATGCTTGTAGCCCTGGCTTGGGCAAGGCAAAGGCATTATATGTAACCAAAATGTTTATACCCCCATAATATTCTGAAATAAAAAGAAGAACATTTATGATAATAAAGCAAAGGCCAGCTATTGTTTACGATATTCACTGGAAGCTCTTCCAAATAAGCACTTTTTCATTATTTAGTGTGTGCTTTAATTGGTCACAGGACTGTTATACTAAATTATATCAGAGTTTTATTAAAATTTACAGATTATTTTCCCCGCCTTAATTCCTCTCCCCCCATTTTCTCTGTGTGAGTGTATCATCAAATCTTTCCTTTTAGTTGAGGGATTTACATGTAAAGATGATAGTGCCAAGTTACAATCCTCCCCTGCCTCCCTTAGCATGCACATTATGTATCAAGAGAAGATATAAGGAGACTTTGGGAAACTTCCAGGCCAAAGAAAGCAAACGTTAAATCTATCATTCTTTAAGCATGCCCTTAGACAACTTTACAGAGCTCTCCTGCGATTAGCTTTTTGCGGAATAACGAAAATAGTTTCCTCTGCATCCTCAAAGTTATGAACTTTGTTTCTTCTTCCCCATATCCGACTGGCCAGTGTGAAACCCCCAGTTTTTGGCTGGACAGGGATACAAGTGTCACTCCTCTTCTGAATCCCAAGAGCTGCAAATCTGCACAGACAAATCTCTCCTCAAATTTGCTGTCTCCAATGTTATTGCATGTAGGTGAGCAGGGGGAGGAATCCTAAGGACAGAACCTGGATGTACCTTCTCTCAAAGCGGAAGCTTGCCACTGTCCTGTCACCTTGACCACAAGAGTGAGTCAGGTAGAAGACCCTGTCCCCAGCCTTTCCTCTCCAGATCCAGAGCTTTACAGATGCGATCAGGTTGAAAATTGGTTTACCTGGAGTATACTGTGCTCAGTTGGGGTTGAGAGGTGCCTGGCACTCCCAGGCTTCCTTTAAATGCCTGCCAAGTGAAGGGGGCTCTGGAGCCACTGGAGGACTGACATCAGATAGATGACAATTTCCCGATTACAGTTTCGTCCAGCTGAACTTGATACCAAATGACAAATACCGGAGAATCATAATAACCCAAACATTTCTCAAGAGTTAAACGCTTTCAAGGACATTGACTGTTATTCCAATAAAACGACAGTCCAATTTCCAGCTTCACAAAATTCCAATCTTGCTTTCATCTCTTGTAAGTATTAAGGGTTACAGTGGGCTTAAGAGTGCAAGATGGGAGTATAAGATAAATGACAACCCACCATGCCTTCTCAAGAATACAGAGACTATTTATTTTATGCAAAAATAGTTATAACTCTTACATATGCTTAGATCTATTTTGCCTCAAAAGATAAGTAGCATTTTTTTTTTCTTTCTGGCAGATAATTAATAGTTTCTTATCTATACCTCCCTTGTCCAAACTAAGCTGCTAGGCAGAGTAGAAGAAAAACACAGGCATGTTCAGCATGTTAATTATAAGGTTATGACATTGTAAAATGTAACCCAAATACAGTGGCCTTTAAGATTCTGAAATTTGTGCCAAAAATGAATCACAGAAGGACAGAGTCACTGCAAAATGTTCAAGAAGTGATCATTTCCATTCATTTCTTATTTATCCATTATTTCTTTGAACAGAGCTTATGTTACCTTTCTAAGTTCTTGGATTTGTCCACTATTTCAATGGAATATATTAAGTGTGAGGTAAAGGGATTGGGGACACAACCATGGCATGGATATGGTGAGGCTAAGATGTGTGCGGGGCTTTCAGAAAGCAATGAATGTGCTAACCAAAGAAAGGTGCTTGTTGGCACATGGTTCTGCTAGGTCCATTGCTTGTCCTGTCAACATTCTGGATTCTGAAGGACCGAAAGCCCATAACAAGCCTATGAGGAGGTTGCTTAAGAGACAGCAGGCAGGCTGGCCTCAGTGGGAGAATTTCCTACAAATGTAGCTTTTAGGGGAAGGAAGGCCTTACAAGTAGGCAAAGGGAAATTTTTCCTACTTTCAAATTTTGGGGTAACCTAGCCTGGACTTCAAGCCACATCCCCCTAGAGGAGGGTTCCTCCTGTTTTTCTTTCTCTTGGGCTAATTCCCTTGGTGCCAATGGCTTCCATCTCATCTGATGGTTTCATCTGCCCAGTAAATTTCATTGCTTCAACCAAATTGCTTTTTTAAAAAAAAATTTGGAGAGTAGTTTGAAGACAAAGCATTTTTCATAGTTTTTTATCTGATGTTTGTTTTTTACATTCCTGTTGTCCAAATTCTATTATTGTGTCTGCTTCCGAGGGCAGAACTCTGCAGGTAATCCATTGCTCTATTCCAATCCCCTCTCACATTTCTTATCATCGGTCCCTGCATGTAAGCACACATCTGCACACATCTGCACGCCCAGCCCTGCCTCTGGGTGCCAGTGTCCTTTCTGAAGAACAGCTGACTTTCTCTTACACCTGGCAGGTGGGCCTGGGTGGTGCTGGGGATGGGTGGGGAGGGGCTTCTACTCTCCCAACACCTCTGCAAGGTCAGCTGCCTCTGTTCTACATTTACCTTTCTCCTCTGGCACCTTCCCTACCACATTTCCCTGCTCTACCCCAGCCCTCCCCACCCTTTCTCTGCATTCTCCCTTTTCAGTGCACAGCCTGTTCCGGAATCTCCCACCACAGGCCCAGGCCTCACCTGCGTCTGCCAGCCAGCACTGACTTCCACAGAGCATCCTCCTAGCTGACCCGGCTGTGCTCTGGGTGTGACACACACTAGACATGATTATTCCAAGTGGCTGGTCTTTGGCGAGCCCCAAACTGTATTTTGCCAATCACTTTTTTTTCCCCTTAATTTTCAGTCCCTTGTGTATTTTAAGAGGAAATTTAATCCATCTGTTTCTGGTTCATTTGCAATTACAATAACACATCAAAACCTTGTGTTGTAAGACTTATTTGATGTTCAAGAAGCCTTATGAACTTTTCCACAGGACTTTAGAAACCCTCTTCCTAGAACCTGGAAGTAGTCTCTGGCCAGCTGTAAGCCAACTTCAACATGACACTGTGTTTTCAGTTCAAGATCTAGAATAGATAAAAGGTGTTTTCTCACTCCTATTAGGCAGTTTTTCAGATTCTAACTTGGTTGTTGCATCCCCACAGGAAGATATTTAATTAGGAAAGATTACTTGTGCCTGGAGGGCGAAGCCTCCCAGTGTGCCAGCAGTTCCAGGGTGAGGTGGGGTTGGAAGCCTGGAGAGAATGACTTTAAAGTTTAAACCCTTTCTGGTCTTTCCGAACTGTTATGAACAGGAAGAACTCAAGAGCCTGTCATGACAATTCCTGAGAGGAAGTTTTTACTCACAAACATAAACATCAATAAAGATAGTAAATAGAACCGTATGTGGCCACCCTGGAGAGAGTGCATGGAAGTAGGTCTTTTGGGACGGAAGGCGCCATAGTGGAGTTACCTGTGGAAAAGATGTGTAGATCATGGGTACGGGGGCTGGAGTTCCATTCCAGGAAAGGGAGAGAAGTGAGGAGAATAGTTTTAGCAGCTCCCCTTGAGCTAGGCAGGGGAAACTGCGCAGCGAGTGAAGGGTGAGGTGTCTAGATCCCCTGGGAGGCTGTAGGGAAGAAATGGGCTGCAGGAGGAAAAGCTGGGGTGGCTGGTGTCCTCCTGGGCGTCCTCTGGGGAAACCAGTCTCCAGTGGTGTGGATGAGGGTGACAGCCATGGCGCCCCAGTGCCTCACGCTGGGTCTTTGCAGACTCGGGGTGCAGACTGAGGTGTGGCGGTGTCTGCCCCCACAAGTCTGATACGCCGCGCATGCATTGCAGTACGAGCTGGGGTCCGTTCTGGTCAGTCTATTCTCATGCCGTGTCAGTGGTTGATTATTTTTGTAGCCTTCTCTTTTGACTTACGATGTGTAATCTCATCCCATACCAAGCTTGCGAGAGCATCGTTGGGGGTCCAGAGCAGTGACAAGCAGAGGGGGCTTTTGATTGGTTCAGATGAAAACGTATGTCTTCCGCTGGACCAGTGTTCTACAGAGTACTCGGCAGGAGTCACACCACGGAGATGATGAGGGAAAGAAACAGCAGTAGAGAAGAGAGAGCTTTACCAGGGAGGCGCCCAGCTACAGGCCGCCCTCAGACTTCCACCACCGTAATCCAACGGGCGCTGGGGCTCGGATCTTGTGTGGAGGGAGACAGGAGTCTTCTCTCCAGGAACGGAGGCTGATCCACATGTCCAACGTGATAAAGAGAGGAGACATCTGGAGAGTGGCGGGTCCCTTCCACAGCAAGCAGCTGTTAGCACAGCCTCTGTCCTTGCTACCTGAACCCCTTCTTCTTCCTCACCACATTCCAGTCCTACACCCTTCCAAGTTCAGATCAAGGCCCTTCTTTCCACGGGCTTCCCTGGTCCCCTCTGCCTGTGTGTTGCCCTGTTCATCGCTCCTGCTTGGACGCCCACAGTCCGTGGAGTTTTGCTGACGCTTCCTTGCACTGGTGGTCTCTTTTGCATAGCTGTGTGCCCGCTGTCCTCCAGTTACACGGTTACATCCCGCATGGCTGGGACTGTGTCTGTACTGCTTCGGTTCCCTCTCAATGCCTCATAGAACCTTCATTAACCAACTGTCCCGAAGGGTTCTGAGGCTCTGTGAGCCTCCTGAACCCTAAAGTCACTTACTTTGGCCACAATGGATAGTTTTTGGGTGAATTTCTTTTTTTATTTCAGCATGTTATGGGGGTACAGATGATTCGGTTACTTATGATGCCCTTACCCTCCCTCCCCCGCAAGTCCGAGCTTCAAGTGTGTCCATTCCCCCGGAGGTGCGCATCGCACTCATTGTTTGTGCATATGCCCGTCCTCTCCTTCCCCTCCTCCCTCCCCCTGCCCAACATCCAATACATGTTATTCTTATATGTGCACTTAGATGTTGATCAGCTAATACCAGTTTGATGGTGAGTACATGTGGTGCTTGTTTTTCCATTCTTGGGATACCCCGCTTAGTAGAATGTGTTCCAGCGCTTTCCAGGAGTATATAAGAGGTGCTGTATCACCATTGTTTCTTAAAGCTGAATAGTACTCCACGGTATACATACACCACAGTTTATTAATCCACTCATGTATTGATGGACACTTGGGTTGTTTCCACATCTTTAGCTGAATAAGAAAATGTACTTCTGGTCTCTGGAGGAAGAAAGCAGGCAGGAGTAGATCAGGCTACAGCCGAAACAAGAACTTGAGGGGCATTCTTGATCAGAGGCAGCGGGGAAGGGTTGTTTGTGGTGGTGGGTGCAGGGAAGGTCACCGATCTGTGTCTTAGGACAGCACAAAATCTGTGGCAGAACAAAAGCAAGCTGATCTTTTGGCTGTAGGTTCATTCGACCCAGACAATATGGGGCAGCCAGGAATTGCATCTTCCCAAATGAGAGGGCAAACCAACAACACAGGCCACCCCAATGAGGGACGCTACTATTAGTTAGCATCACCATAATTTAAATCAAACTCTACATAAAGTAAACATTTTTATGAAATGAAATTTAGTCTCCTCTCTAGGATGGTTTTAGGTCACTGCCCGAGCCCCACTATCTCTATATGATGTCACCTCCTTTTTAATTTATTATTTTATATAATTTCTATTTGCTAAACCAGCAAAGGCTCTATCCTTAAAAACAGGAAAATCCAGAGGAAGCTTCAAAGTTATCTTTTTTTTCTTTAAAATATCTTCATAAGTAAGAGAAAACAGTAGAAAATTTTATTCTCCTCCTATCTAGCAAATGCCCAAGGGCTGTATGTTTGTATTTGTGAAAGAAGAAAAGTGTGTGTGTGGAGACAGAGAGAGAGAGAGAGAGAGAGAGAGAGAGAGAGAGAGAGAGAGAGAGAGTGGAGAGAGAGAGAGAGAGAGAGAGAGAGAGAGAGAGAGAGAGAGAGAGAGAGAAGAGAGAGATACACACAGGATAGAAAGAGAGAGCAGAGAATCAGTCAAAGGTGCCTCTTCGCTTAATTATTCTGGTCTCCGACTATATTTTCAGCAGGCTTATGTAGAGCATCTTGCATCCTCAAATTCCATTCCAGGCCTCAAAGTTACTGGGCAAGACATAACAGCTATTTGTGTTTTTTTTCTTATACTTTTGTTCTAATAGATTTTCCATTAATCTTTGGGTTTGCTGGATGCGTGATCATAAATAACAAAGAATTTTTTTTCTTCCTTCCCAGAGTTATATGTTAACTTCCATTTCTTGTCAAATTTGTAGAGCCAGGACTTCAGAGCAATGTTAAATAAAATAAGAAAGCATGAGCATTCTTGTTTTTTTCCCCTGAATTCTCTTATTTCAGCATGAATTATGATAATGGCTATTGATTTAGTATCTGTATTCTTTCTCATGTTGTAAAATACCCACTGTTCTTAGTAGAGTTTTTTGTTTTGTTTTAACATGCAGAATGGGTGTTGCTTTTAGGGGACTTAACTATAATGCTAATATGATTTTCTCCTTGAACCTATTGTGATGAGTTATGAATACAATTTCTAACCCTAAACCATTCTTGCACACAAATAAATTTAACTTGCACACAAATATTTGTTCCTTGTTGTTTTTGACTAATTGGGTTTTGTTTAAGAATGTTTAAGTTTATGTAAGATGATTATTTTTTGTCCATGTATACGAAGGTATTTTTATGTTTTCTTCTCTCTATTAAATTTTTACATTTGATATAACAACTCCACTAAAATGAAGGAGATTGTGTCTCATATTTTTCTAAATACTGGATTATATTAGTTAGGTTAACACTAGCTAGCTGCTACAACAAACAACCCCCAAATCTCAGAGGGTTAATCCAATATGTTTATTTATCAATGATGGCAGTTGGATGTGGGCGGGAAGCAGTGGCGTGGTAGAGCTGGTTCACCCTGACCCACGAGAACTGATTGTGTGTACCTACCCCCAACCCTGTGTTCAGCGATGTCACGTTGGTTGCCTAAAATCAGTTGTAATGGGAGTATTTACAATATAGAAATTCACAAATGCTAACAATTGAAGCTTTCGCCTGCCCCTCACCAAAAAGCTGGTGGTTAACATTTACCAACACACCACCACTTGTTGGGTGGCTCTGCTGGGCATCTCTGCTCCAAGCAGTGACCAGGGATCCTGGTTCCCCTCATTGCGTGGCTCTGCCTTCTCAGGGTCCTTCACTTTGAGCTGCAAGGGAGGGAATAGAGAGCATGGAAGGCCCTGCAGGACCTTTTATAGGTGTGGCCTGAAAGTGGCCTCCTTTATCCATTAACCAGAACATGTCACTTGGGCCCCTTTAGATGCAAGAAATATGAAAGATGCCATCCTTCTGTGCGTATATCTCCTTTGGGGCTTTTACTTCTGTCCCACTGATCTGTCTATTCTGGCACCAGGACTAAATTTTCTCATTATATACAGTCTCATATTTTACAAATCAATTTCTCCCTTCTCAATTGTCCCCCAATATGTTATTTGCTATCTTTGCCCATTTGTTCTTCCAGATTGATTTATAATTCATTTGTCAAATTCAAAAAAAAAGAAAAAATTCCATTCGTAGTTTATTTAAATTGCATTAAGTTTATAGATTTGGGGGGCTAAAATAGACAAATTGATGTATGTATAAATATTACACTCATAGGTTAATTAATAGTAATAATTCCTTAATTCCTGGAATTAAGTCCCCTAGATGACTTTGTATTATTCTTTTAACACACTGTTGAAATTGAGTGCATAAAATTTGGTTTAGAATTTTTACATGTAATTGATGAATGTGATTGGCTTTTAGTTTCAGCCTCTTTCTCTCTTCTCTGGCTCCTTCTTTATATCATTGTCAGATTTTACTATTAATTGGAGAAAATTTATTGAGAATGGTCTCATCCTTTCGTATGTTTTAAATGAATTCTAATGCCCTGAAAATTAGGTTCCTTTAAATCATCTGACATTATTTGTCAACTTTTAAAATGCATTTCATAGTTTTTGGTTTATTTGGTTTTTCTTTTTCTTTCTGAATCAATTATTTCAGTAATTATAGTCTTAAAATATTTCTCCAATTGATAATTTCAAAATGATTAGCATAAAATTGATCATAGAATTATGCTGGGTGGTAGAGTGGGGACTTGGCTGGGAAGGGGCACTTTTGAGATAATGGAATGCTCTCTTGATTGCGGTGGTGCTGCCATGGTGTATACATTTGTCAAAGCTCATTGAAATTTACACCTAAAATCAGTGCATTTTATTGTAAACAAGCTATATATCAATAAAGTTGATTTCTTTTACAAAAAGGCTTTTTTACATTTATTTTTAATGTGTCAGTCATATATAAAATATAGTTGTATTTTTCAGCCTTACATTTGGGGTCATAATAAGAAAGCTTTCTTCTTCTTTCATTTGATTTCTTTTTTCTTTTCTGATTTTAAGGTTTCTGTGCTACTTAATTTGTTTTTAGCTCTTGTTATATACAGTGTTTCCCTTTATAACTTTTTTCATGAGATAATTAGAAGGTACAAATTCCATTTTCAATTCTGGTTCCTCTATCATTATAAAGAATTAAGCAATATCAGCTGATCTCCCTGATGAAGAAAATAAGTATTTTAACTTCTTCCCACTCTCCCTATTATCACTCTCCTCTTTTAATGTGTAGCTGGCCTGGAGCAGGTGCTCAATAAATATTTGAATAAATGAATAATTAGAAAAGAGAGGGCTGTGATGAATTAGCCCTTCTCAGATACCAGCTGTATAACGTACAAATTCATACACACACCATCACAGGATGGACAGCGGGTGTCTCTTCATTCAAGGGCAAGTTCACCAATGCAATGCCCACTGCAGCGCTAGGCACCCAAAGTACTCCATGTGTGCTTCTGGAATGCATGAAAGTTGCTCATGATTTTATTCACAGGACATTAGGAGTATTAAATATATGATTGCTCAGACCTCAATCTATTGCTTTTTGTCTAGTACTGATGGTGAATGGAAATTTTTGTCCAGACTACTATTGACTGAATAGTTTCACAAATTGTGCAAATGAGGGAAAATTAGAAAACACCAAATAACTTGATATCTAATGTAAAACAGGAATTATACCTAGTCCCTGGAGATGAAACCTTAGTACACTTAGTGTACTGCCATCTTGTCTCCACAACTTATAATTTGCAATGTAGAGTGGAATAGGGTGACTGACCATCCCGGTTTGCAAGGGATGAGGGGTTTCCCAAGATGAAAGACTTTCAGTGCTAAAACCAGGAAAGTCTTAGACAAGCCAGGAAAGTCCCAGAGAAGTCAGGATCAGTTGGTTACCCTAAATATACAGCTGAACACATAGCATTTTTAAAAAAATAAATATAGTAACCAACATATTATATAGCAATGAGAAAGTAAAGAGAACCAGCCTTAAGTTGGAATTTTAGGAACCCAGGTTATAAACATCGTCTCCACAGCAGATAGAATCCACACATTAAGTAGTTTTTTAAATGGTGTAAGACAGTTTTGATAAATGATCTAATTATAATACTATTTATAGACTTTGGGGACTGGGGTGTCCATGCTGCTTTGCTTACCATGGTAGCTACTCATCATCTCTTGGGTTTGTGAGACTGTTGGAGCCTACAGACTCTTTCTGACTCTGGTCCGCTGTCATTAGAAGTACCAAATATTTAACAAAAGTGCCAAGTCACTGCACCCATGAGGTTAGTTCATTTCGAAAACGGAACCAGAAGAATGTTGAAAACATAAAACAACAAAAATCTGTGGTGTGTTTGTAAAAACCAAGACTCTAACCCTGATCTAAACCAGACTGTTCTCCTCCTGGCTTCCTCCCTTTCCCTCTTAATTAAGCTAACTGGAAAGGCAAGGCTTTCATCAGACCACGACGACAATCTTCCTACCCTAATCTCTGGGACGAAACAGAGAATCTGGTCTGGAATTGAATTTGAAATATTAAAGAAAAATGACTACCAGCTTAATGCTGTCACTGTCCTATGTTTATTTTTCTTTCTTTTATGTCTGATGTCAAGAAGAAAATAATGTCATCTGCTGGAAATCTGAGCATGTTTGCATTTTGAGATAATTAGAATTAATGGTGGAGGGCCAAACTAGCACCAAACAATCCCTGTGCTTCCCATGTGCGTAAAACATTTTGTAATGACTTTCACTTAATCTGGGAGCCTGGCAGGCTGCCCCAAACCACCTAGATCCAAGGAGCAAAGTTCCTTTTTCAAAAAGAAAAATTTATATACTGCAAGTTAGAAATTAGGGCATCTGTAAAATAGTTAGGGTCTGCAAATTGCTTTATCCGTTTGGGGTTTTCCTCCATCTATGTTTCTTCCTTTTCCAGCTTGGATGGCCATCCTTCTAGTGCACATGGCAACCATCCTGCACTTCACAGCTATTGGAAAGGCAAGTCTTCCAGAGGAAGGGGCAGAAATGAATTTCCCTCGAGGAGCTGTAAACTCAGGGAACTCGGTTCTGCGAGATCATCTGTGAGATTCATTCAGTGAGGAGACCCAGACACAATGGTCATTTGTTGTGGGGCTGGCAGTAGTTGACAGGATGTTTGACTTTTCAATAGACTGTTTTGCCAACTGTACACCCAGTCTATGTGATTCATGCATAAGAACCTCTTTCTCAACATCGTTCAGTGTCTCTCATTACCCACAGGGTAAACCCCAAACTTCTAAACCCCTTGGCATGAGGCTCAAGGCTTTTCTTGAATGAGGGCATTTTTAACTGTCTAGCTTCATTTTCCTACTTCCCATCCCACGTAACACAGGTCATAGCTATTGAATGCCTTGCAGTTTCCCAAACATACGGTGCTGTTCTGTGTGCATACCTTTCCCTTCATTAGGAAACTCCTAGTTACCTTCATGCACAATCTAGCACTTTGCATCTCGTAGGTGCTCAATATATATGTTGAATGAATGAATTTTGAAACTTAATTCAAACATCACTTTCCCCGACTCCCCTAGATAGAATAAGGACCCATTTTCTGTGCTTCCACAATTCCTTGGATATGGTTTAGCACAGTTGTTCATCACTAGGTGTGATTTTGCTTCCCAGGAACATTTGACAAAGTCTGGAGACATTTTTGGTTATCACACTGCGAGGGTGCTACTGCCATTTAGTGAGTAGAGATCAGAGATGTTGCTAAACATCTTGCAATGCAGAGCGTCCCTCCCTCACCCCCCCCCACCATACAAAGAAATATCTGGCTCAAAATACCAATAGCGATGAGATTGAGAAACCCTGGTTGGCAGAACTCATCTTTTTAGAATAGTCATCTTGAGGGACATCTGTCTTCTTAGTTAGATACCAAGCTCCTTGATGTCAGGGTCTATATCTTAGCAATCTTTGCATTCCCAATGTTTAGCACAGTGTCTGGCATGTCCAAGATGCTCAATGAGTGTTGAATCAAAGAATAAAACAGTGATGCACAGCAGAAGTACTACGTAGTGATCATTCTCTAAGAAATTATGAAAAATAAAGGTAGGGCTTGTTAACACATGTGACAATCTGAATTACAAGCTCAAAGAAGTTGCCCAGTTTCAAGGAAATGGCATCTCTTCACTTTTTCCACTCCAAAGGCATTTCTTTCCAATGGTTCATAATCTTGCCAGCAGTACCCTGTTGGGAGTACCTTCTGCCTTGGGAGCAGTAGCTTCTACATCACTGCACTTTTCTCAGCCCTTAAAAATTCACACTAAAGGTTGACATTCTATTCTCATGCCAACTCTCAAAAGCATGGTCTCTTTGTAATTGGTGTCAGCTACAGCATTGCAGAATGGCCCATAAATAGCCCCCATTTGGGAGCTTTTGGAAGTGCTATTTTGATACCTCTGCCATGCGTATTCACTTGGACTCCAGCCACTTGTCAGGGAAACCATTCGAAAAGGCAATTTGGAAGCCCACCCACAAGATCCCAGCACCTCTTTCTTCTTGCTGATGGTATTAGACTAAAATTGTTCTGGTTTTGACTTTACCCACACCTCTCACTAAATAACTAGATTATGTTTAGAGTAAGAACTCAGAGCAAAATGGTCTAATTGTGGAGTTTGTATTTCTCAGAAGCCTTAGCAAGAACCTCCTCTTTGCATTGCAATTCCTCCATAGAATTGTGTTTTACTTGGAAACACTGAAAGCAAATTATGGTCAGAGTTGGTGTTTGTCCTAATAAAAATATGAGGGGTATGATTTTCATTTAAGGTTTATTCTCCCAGGAGTATCCAGGACATATAGGAAGAATCACCCTGCTTTGCTAAACATTTGCGATGGAATTATCTTTACCAACCGAATAAAAGCATGCACAATTTTGTTTAGATTTCCACGTGAACTAAGTTCACCACACATGGGTAAAATTTTTCCATCTTTCCCTGTGAGAATTTTACCCAATAGTCTTCTTCAAAATGTGAATTTATTATATTAAAGTTTACGCATTTGACTTAATAAAATAATCCATAAAGCTTAATGAACATGTTTCACAATAGCCGTTTGCTTTATTAAAAAATTAGCAATTTGCTGTGGTTTGAATGTTTGCCCCTCTGAAAGTCATAGTGAAATTTGATTGATGTGAGGCCTGTGAGAAGTGATTAGATCACAAAGCCTCTGCCCTCATGAGTGGATTAATACCATTATTGCAGGAATGGATTAGCTATTGTGAGACTAGATTTGTTATAAAAGTGAGTTTGTGCTGATTTCCTCCTTCATCTTGCATACTGGCTTCTGCCTTTCACCCTTCCACCACAGAATGACCCTCACCAGGTGCTGGTGCCATGCTCTTGGACTTTTCAGCCTCTAGAACTATGATAAATAAATTTCTTTTCTTTATAAATTACTCCAGCGTGTGGTATTCTGTTATAGCAGCAGAAAATAGATTAAGAAAATTGGTACTGAGAAGTGGGGTTGTTGTTATAACAAATACCTGGAAATGTGGAAGCAGCCTTGGAACTGGGTAATTATGGGTAGGGGGTAAAAGAGTTTGGAGGACCAGACTAGAAAAAGCCTATATTGCTATAAACAAAGAGTTAGGAACAATTCTGGAGACAGCTCAGAAGAAGAGAAGACTAGGGAAAGTCTTCTTAGAGATTACTTAAGTGGCTATGACAAAAAGGTTGATAGAAATATGGACAGTAAAGGCTATTCTGATGAGGTCTCAGATGAATTGAGAAACCAGGTATTGGAAACTGGAGCCAAGACTTGTTATAAAGTAGCAAAGGGCTTGGCTGAAGTACATCCATGGCGCAGGGCTTTATGAGCGGTGGAGTGACAAACGAGGATATGTGGTAGAAGACATATCTAAGCAGCAAAGCGTTCAGGCTGCTGCCTGGCTACTTTTTATCACTTATAGTAAGATGCTGGAGAAAATGAATCATTTAGAGGTAGAATTTATAATTAAAAGGGAAACAGAGCCGAAGGTTGGGAAAATGTCTAGCCTGACAATGTAAAGAATAAAGAAGTGTGCAAGGATATGGCCAAGTAATTAAGCAAAGGGATTACCATAAATAGAAGGAATCTAGTCATCATGACAATGGGAGAGAGACCCTGAAGGCATTTCAGAGATCTTAGAGGCTGCCCCTCTCATCACAGGCCCAGAGATCTAGGAGGGCAGAACAGTTTGGGGGGACAGGTTAGGGTGCCCTCCCCCAGCTCACTGCCCAGTGCCACCTCGAGTCTGTGCTCTCTGCATTCCAGAGCAGTTCTTTGGCTTCCCCAGCAGTGGCTCAAGCAGGCCCAGGTGAGGCTCAACTTGCCATTCAGAAGGTACAGGTGGTACATCTAAGTGGCATCCACGTGGTGCTAATTCTGTAGGTGTACAGAATGCAAGAGTTGAGGGGGCATGGCTTTTTTTAGATTTCAAAGGATGTTGCAAATAGTTTGGGGGTCCAGGAAGAAACTTGTCACACAGAGTTCCGCCCTGTGGAGCCGTGGAAGTAAGGCCACCTGGAGACCACAGAACTGTAGAACTGTCAGGGCACAATGCCAGTCTGGGAAACATGCAGGCACAAGATTGCACAAGAGAGATGAAACATGGGGCTAAACCCAGAAAAGCCATGGGACTAGGGTTGCCCATGGTCTTGGGGGCCCTACTCTCACCCCAGTGTATCTAGGATCTCAGAAGTGTAATCAAAGGAGATTATTCTACAGCTTTAAGTCTTAATGTTGATTTCTGTGTTGAGTTTTGGACTTCCTTAGAACAAGTTATCTCTCTTTTCTTGCCTATTTCTCCCATTTGGAATGAGAATGTCTATCCTAAGCCTGTCTCACCATTGTATTTTGGAAGTAGATATTAATAACTTGTTTTGACTTCACAGGCTCACAGCTGGAGGGAATTTGCCTCAGGGAAAATTATGCCTTGAGTTTCACCCACATCTGATTTAGATGAGCGTTTGGACTATGGACTTTTGTGTTAGTGATAGAACAAATTAAGACTTTTGGTGCTATTGGGATGGAATGAATGCATGTTGCACGTGAGAAGGACTTGAGTTTGGGGAGGCCAGGAGTGGAATGCTATCATTTGAATGTTTGTCCCCTCAAAAATTCTTGTTGGGATTTAATTGATGTGGGATCTTTAAGAGGTGATTAGGTCATGAGGACTCTCCTCTCATGAAGGGATTGATGCTATTATCTCAGGAGTGGCTTAGTTATTGTGAGACTAAGTTTGTTATGAAAAGCAATTTCAGCTCGATTTCCTCTCTTTGTCTTGTGTGCTGGCTTCTGCCTTTCACCCTTCCACCGTGGGATGGCACTTCCCAGATGCTGATGCCATTCTCTTGGATTTCGCAGCCTCCAAAACCATGAGAAAAAAATTTTGTTTTTCTTTATAGATTACTCAGTCTTTGGTATTCTGTTATAGCAACATAAAACAGACTAAGATACAATTGTTACATCTTACAGTGTGCAAACAATAGATGAGGATTCAAAAAACATCACACTTGAAATTTACATTATAGCCAAGGAGCTTCAGTTGGGACCAGCATGCAGAGATGCAAAAGGCACGAACGTCGAACATGACAATGCACAATGCACAACTGACAGACTTTATTTAAGTGGTAGAGAAATAAAGAGTTAGAAAAATGAGGACAATATAAGTGTGGATTAAAGTTCTTAGAGAAGCTTTATCAAAGAAATAGAATCAATTAATTCTCTTTCATATCCTTTTCTAGATCCTCCTGGTGCTGTTTCCTTATTTTGGAACCCTCAGCATAGTCATATATTTAATTTGTTTATTATGCATCTTCTATGGTCTCTGACATTGTCAGCTTCTGGAAGGCAGAAGCATGGCCACTCAACTCTGTATCTCCGCAGTGGATAGCATAGTGTCTGCTACAGCAAAGATTTCGACAGAGGTCAGTTGAAGAGAAAGTGACAACTATCCATGATGTTACTTACATATACTGGGGAGAAGTGCCCATTGTAATGATATAAAAGGAAAACAAGACACCAAAGAATCCATTGTATTCCATAGTGTCAAGAAAGAGGCACAGTCAATTGTGGATGTGCAAGCGTGACTCGATACCAACTGATTTTTTTTTTGTTGCACTGTACCAAAGTCCAGTTGCTTTTGCACCCTTCTGGAGTTATAAAGGATGAGAATTTGACCCATGTGCTGCTTAAAATAGTTTATTCAGTTTTATTCTCCCATCCACATTCTTAAAATGATTGAATTCAAAGTAATCGAAAAGCCACATTAAAAACAAAATCAAAATCTGCAAATCAATGCCTTCATCTCTTGCTTCACGACCTAATTTACAACTTCTTTAGAGTCTGGAATTTACTCCGGGGCAACTCTGCAAATATTCTGTATTTAATTGCAGTTTGTAGTTTGGGATCGTTATTCATGCTCATGAATTGCATTGAATTTACACATAAATTTTACTTGCCTAATTTACTAATTACTGAGAGAGGGGTAATGTGGCGGCATCTCAATCTAGGAAAAACAGCTCAAACGCTGTTGCACACGTTTTACATTTGGCATAACCTAAAACACATTTCCACACAAAACTTTTTCCCTTAACTCTTAAGCCCCTGAGTATTTCAGTGGAAACACAATACTTTTTATCTGGATTCATTTACACTCTCATTTACTCATCAGCATAGTGTTTTGTAAGAGATATTTAATATTCTCCAAGAGCCCTTTTTTCTCCTGCACATTTCAAAGTTTTTCCTGTAGGAAACACTATGTTCCAGCCATAAATTGAGTCTGAATCCAGAAAACAGGAGTTGGGGGAAGCCATAAATTCCAAATGAGTTCCAAGTGGCACTGATCTTAACTGCCCATTATACATATAATGCGGTTACCAAAATGAGAACACGGAATAAAGAAGACCTTTTAAATTTGGTGGTGGTAACTTTGCATTCGTGCAAATGCTTAGGCAAGAGTAACCTGTATCCTTACTTTCACTTTGTTGACTGAGGATAGCTTCTTTTTCAAGAAACAAGTGTCACAACTGACGAGTCCTCTCTAGGAGTAATCAGTTTTCCACAGAATGACTTTCTCTTCCTAGAAGAAAAGGGTTGGCCCCATGGGTGAGCTGCCTGTCACAGTGGCTGAAGGACACTCCCACCCAGGACCCACTGGGCAACACCATGTAGCCCTCACACTCCCTGAAAGTCATTCATAGTAGCGTATAGTGACTATCCTGGTAAATGTCTTTTATTGCAAGTGTTGGAAACCAATTCTGGTGAGCTATTTTTTTTTTTTTTTTTGAGACAGAGTCTCACTGTGTTGCCCGGGCTAGAGTGAGTGCCGTGGCATCATCCTAGCTCATAGCAACCTCAAACTCCTGGGCTCAAACGATCCTCCTGCCTCAGCCTCCCGAGTAGCTGGGACTACAGGCATGCGCCACCATGCCCGGCTAATTTTTTTCTATATATTTTTAGTTGTCCACTTAATTTCTTTCTAATTTTAGTAGAGACGGGGTCTTGTTCTTGCTCAGGCTGGTTTCGAACTCCTGAGCTCAAACAATCCGCCCGCCTCGGCCTCCCAGAGAACTAGGATTACAGGCGTGAGCCACCGCGCCCGGCCTGGTGAGCTATTTTAAAACGAATTTTTTTGCAAGTATACCAGAGGCTTCCTTAGAATTCAAGGAAAAATTGAAAATCCAGCTCCTTAAGACCTAAGGCCAAAGGGATGGTGGCAAGGAGGCTGGACAGACACCCAGGTGGTGTCTAATAGTACTTAGTATTACAAACTCAGAATTTCCCAGCTGACTACCCTCCCACCACTCTCCCAACTACCTAATCCTTGACCTGTTCTTTTCATTCTTCTTGTCTTCAATGTGGAGATTGTGGCCTCTCTATTTTATTTGATTTTAAAAATTACCGTATTCTTATAATTGACTATTTGTCTATAGAGTTGACCACACTATTATTACTTGCAGATTTCACATTAAAAATTTACTCTTATTTTCCATACATAATCTGTGCATGGCGTCTCCTGAGACTCTGGGTTTCTATAATCAACTCATGCAGGTCATGAGGGGGAAGGTCTCTGTGTATCTTAGTATGAGTTCCAACATTCTCTTCCGATCTGAACGCTTGTAACTGTTGTGTCTTTTCTTTGTGATGAACATATCTCAACACATGAGTAATCTGGCTCAAGATAGATAAGATAGCTTTCCTCCTTTAAATATTTAATTTCCAAACAAAAACAATTTTAAAAGTAATTGGTCAGCGCTTTTCCCTAAATGTATATACATGAAGTCAGCACAATTATTAGATAATTACATAAAGTCACAAATTTATCTTTTATAAATTAATAGAATATTTTCAAAAATTAAGGATGGAAAATTGATGGTCTATTTTGAACTACTTAAATTCATGCATTTTACATCTGATAAATTTCTGCTGGGATTTCCAGGGGGCCAAATGATGCTGAAGGCTAGGTAAAACTTACTCTTTGCAACCTCAGCCCTTGTAAAAATCTTATCCTACTTCTAAGAAGCAGATCTATTCAAGAACTGCAAATAAAACACAACCTTATTAAAGGCAGATTCTCCAGCTATGCTATTTATTGGCATGCTTTGCCAGTATGCATCCTAAGTGCTCATTTTGGGGAGTCATCATGTCCACATTCTTAAGGTTGAAAAATCTTTGCAGAAAGGAAAGTCACTAGTGTATTCTTTCTCTTTTCTCTGATTTTACTGGGTCTAAAGAAAAACTTGTAAACAGAGCTTGCTTTAATCATCTGCCAAACACATGCTTCCAAAATTTTCCTCCAAGGGGAGGAGGTCTCATGGCCAGTTCAAGGGAGTAACATTGCCACAAGGAACAAAAAATACACCTCAGCAAGCACCTTCTGTCAGGTGTATACAGGTTCAAAAATTTTAATTATTTAGGGACACAATATTTGGAAGGAAAGAAGCATCAAGTATAAAGGATTATACTATTGGTAGACGGCATTGAGGCAATATAACATTTAATCTATTCCCAATATGGTGCCACACATTCCCACAAATTAACAAGGGTCTGAAGGAAATCAGGCTGTGATCGACTAAGAATTTGAATTTAAAATGCATTAACATGTGTTTCTAACCAATTATGGCTTTTTGCATAAAAGCTTAAAAAAGACATTGTGGTTTGAAAAAGCTTACAATCATAAAACAATAAAATGAAAGTCTTTAGAGATACATCAGTACCACACGCTGGTTTAACAAAAGAGGGAATTGAAAACTAGAGAACTGAGTTTCCCCAAATGGTATGATCATCATGTGGCAGATTTCAGACCAGAATTGGATTTTGTGATTTCCAGTAGTCTTTTCCAGTTTGTTTGGAATAAAAGTGTAAATTCCGATTTGAGGATTTATAAAAACAATTTACAATTCCACCATCGAATGCCATCTGTATGATCTTTGTGTACTGAGATTTCGTAGGTCATAAAGAAGAATGAGAGAATTTCTGCCCTAAATAATGTGTGACCTAAATAACAAGATGAATATCAGCATCCATTGCCCATAGAAAGTGTGACTTTAGATAATATTTTGCATAAGACAGTGTAAATAAATTTGGTTAAATAATGTTTATATTTACTTCCATTTGAACATGAAGAATAGTTAAATATGAACACAACTAACCTTGGGAAAAAGGAAGTCATATATTCAGGCTCAGTTTCCTCACCTGTATTGTCAGGAAAATAATTGCTACTTGTCATAGGGAAGTTCGATGAGATCACTTGTGCAAAGTATCCAGAACTGTACCAGGCACATAGTATCTACACAGTGAACGTTGGCTTCCTTGTGGAATAATTAATATTCCTTGAGGAATACAAGAATCTTTCTAACCTCTATGACTTCAAGTCCACTTGAATGAGACAGAGCATAAATTCATTGATACACAATGGCAAGAATTTGAGGACAGAGGTTGAGAGTATGCGTTCAGCTCTTATTGCTTTTCTCTGGCCTTGTCAAATAGCCGCACAAGTTCAGATCTCCAGCCCAGAGAATGCAGCCATTTATAAGCCTGGCTCTCAGCTTGATTGGATAACAGCATTCACCCCCAGTACTTCAGCTCTTCCTTCAGATATGCACTGTGCTGAATTGAACTGTATCCCTCCAAATTCCTGTCCACTTGCAATTTGTGAATATGACCTTATTTGGAAACAGGGTCTTCACAAACGTAATCAAGTTAAGACGAAGCCATACTGGATTAGTGTGGGCCCCCAACTCAATATGAGTATGTCTTCCTAAGAAGAAAAAAATACAGACACGAAAGACAAAGAGGGAAGACAGCCATGGGAAGATAAAGACAGAGATTGGAGTTATGTTGCTACAAGCCAAGGATTGCTGGCAACCACCAGAGGAGGCAAGGAAGGAGTCTCTCAAGGAGGTTTCAGAGAGAGCATGGCCTTGCTGATGCCTTGATATCAGATTTCTAGCCTTCAGAACTGTGAGAGAATACATTTCTGTTGTTTTAGTGCATGCTTTTTGTGACGATTTTTTACAGTAGAGCCAGGCAACTGCTCATATGAAGGTTGCAGGGTTTGTCCATGACTGTGTAGACCATCCTCTGCACTAGACCAGTGTGACTGAAATCCCCTCAGTAACTCTCATTCCAGCCTAAATATAAGACTTGAGTTTCTGTAATCTACACCATCCCTGTTATTTTCTTCTGAGAAAGAATGTTGAAAAATGAGGTCACCTCTAGTCTCCTTTCCAAGGAGTCCAGACTTATTTTCTCCTCTTAAACCTCAGCACTCAGGCTCTCCCTGGGATCGGACAAGTTCCTGGTCCTAATGAAGCAGAGAACTGCAAAAACCAAAAGGCCTTGGAGAAATCTCATTAGTGAGCAATTCATGGCAACTGGGAATCCAGGCTAGAAAATATTTATGGTGAATTGACCTCGTGGATACTAAAGTGGGTTTCAGGATTTGAGACTTCCCTATTTGAATTTCTCCATCTCCCCCGCTCTGTAGTGCATGTGCTTAAGACAGACATGCTGTGGGAAGTGGGTTTCTATTCACTGGAGTACATTTTACTCCCACAGGATTTTTCAGTTAATGTTGGCCTGACTAAGCACGTGTGTTCAGACTGAGGTAAGTGTGACGTATTTGGCTTCATTTACACAGTGTTAACTTTGGAATGCAAAGGGCAGCGTATTAAAATATAAAATAAACCTCTTCAGAATGTACTGGAAGCTAAAAGGGTATGTATACATTAATATATATTAATAAATATTAATCAGTATATTTTTATCTGTTCCAATTTTCATTCTATTAATAGGATATAGCAATAATTTTCAGATTGAGCCTCTATGTCTTTCCTTATTCCAATTGTCCTTTCAACAAACAAAGCTGTGTGCAGCTCCAAGCTGGAATGGAAAATTCACAAATGAAGAAGGCAAGACTTCTCCGTCTAAGACCTCATATTTTGGTAAAGAGAGAGCACTCACACACACACATACACACAGACAAACACACAAATTTAGGATAAAATGTAAAAGGGCTGTGGGTATGAAGAAAAAACATCATTAACTTTTCATGAGAGGGTTAGTCTTCAGAAACAAAGGAGGAAATAAATATTTGAGCTAGTATTAGAAAGTGAGCAGGTGAGAGAGGGAGGGAGGGAGGGAAAGAGAGAGAGAGAGAGAGAGGGAGAGAGAGAGAGAGAATGAATGCAAAACTAGCAGCCTCAAACATGTGCCCTGTCCTGGAAACACTGTTTTCAGACCAGAGGAATCTATCTGCAGGATGACTCTATCCATGTTACTTGCCATGTCACTGTCTGCCCACACTCCCCACCAATTGCTTCTACAGTGAAGTTTTGGTCATCTCAGCTGGAATTTAAGGCCTTCTATAATTATATAATGTTTCCATTTTATTCCTGTTACTTTCCTAGCTCATCCTCTGTCCATCTGTATAGTATTTCCCAGGACTTTGCCTTCATGGCTCCAGATTTTCCCAGTCCTACATTCTTCTGCCTTCCCATTCCCACACCCCAGCTTGGCAGCAACTTTCTTTCTGCTAGAGGCATTCTCCATGTTTCCAAGTTTCCGAAGCACTCCATCTATTCCTCTCGTGATGTGTGGGATGCATATATTTCCCCTATATTTGCTGCCCTCACCACTGTGCCTACCCCTGCAACCTGCCCTGTGCCTCACTGACATCAGACGTGGCCGGTGACTTCCCTTAGTCAATGGAATGCAGAAGAATGATGTGTGCCGCTGCTGGCTCTCCGTGTGGTGCTGCCTTGAGGACACATGTCTGAGAAGGGGCTGTTTCTCCTGCCTGATTTCAGGAATGATGGCAACACGGAGCAGAAGTGCAGCTGACCCAGAAAGGACTTTGACTGCCCGAGAAGTGTTGAAAGTTACTTAGAACTTGCGATCATGTTATCAAAGCATAGTCTATCCTAAGATGACACATACAACAGGTCTTATATTCTACCTTAAATGATCAGTGTTTGTGTGTGTATCTTTTCTCCCTTATTAGGGTATGAACTTCCTGTAGACTCTATGTGGGATCCATCTTTGAATTTCTCACTCTCATCGCAGAGTCTGGCATCTGGTAATTGCTTACTAAATATCTACTGACCCATATAATAATGACCTGTGATTTGAGAAGTGAGTGTGTGCATGCCCTGGTACGAGCATACGAGGTGGGGCAGGCAGGCTGTGATGAAGAGAGAGGAAGAACCACCTCATTTCCCTGCCCCAGCTGTGTTCAACTCTTGCCTTAACAGCTCTCTATCCTGCGTGAATCAGCTAGTTGGAGATTTATTTTTAATCTAGAGATTAGGTTTATAGCCTTCAAGATAAAGAGCAGAGAATTTTATTTCAAGACGATAGAGTATGAAAGGGGTATAACCCAAAAGTTAGAATAACAAAATGATGTATTATCTTCATATTTTGCTAGGATAAAATAACAGATGTAGCGAGGATCCCGGGGGATAACTAATCTCCAGGACTTTTTGAGAACACGTGGGAAGATACCAGGAAATAGATGTGCAAGAAGCTTCTTTAGGTCTCCTTGAAGCGATGGTGTGGACCAGAGCTTCTTTAATTTCAATGTACTAACTCAAATGCAGATTCTGATAGGGTGTATTGGTGGGAGGCACTGAGATAACATTTCTAACAAGCTCTCACATGCTGCTGCTGGCCATTGGGCCACCCTTTGACTAGCACAATGTTGAAGACTTTGGGATTGAGCCAGCCGTGGGACACTGCACTTGATACCTCCTAGCAAAGAGAAAAGCAGGCAATGTTGCTCTCAACACCTGATGGGCCTGTGACGGGACACAACAAGCCTTGATAATACTGGGGAAAATCAGTGCTCCTGTACTTTCCTCCAAGCAAGAAGGAAGCACGTTACATGCAATGCACGGTGGCCATCCTAGCCAAGAGGTTAAACATGCCAGGTCTAGAGTCAGAAAGTCTTGGATATCAAGTGATAGCTCCTCTAATCTGATGACTGAGTGACCTTGAGCAGTTTCTTAACCTCTCTGAGCATCCATTGTATAATTTGTGAAGAAGAAGAATATCAGAAAGTAACCCAGATACTTGGGGGAAGTGAGTATTTCTAAATCTTGGCAGTGGGATCAAGATTTTTTTAAAAAAGAAGCTTCTTCACACCACAGTTTGGCCTGGGTGTGAACACAAGAAATATTAGATGCCAAAGTTAATATCAGACAGTTCCCCACTTGCAAAATTTACAGAGATTGTTTGTAAAGTGGTTACCGGTTTTTGACTCTGCTCATTAACTTCAAAGAAAACAAAGATTGGGAACAAGAAGGAAGGAGGATTCGAAAAAAGATTTCCTTGGAGAGAGCTATTGTCGTGTCTGAGTATCCACCCCCACCCCGCAGGTGTGAGGAGTGGGGATGGGGTGTTACCTTCCTCATCATAAGCCCCGTGGAGGCTTCCACAGGTGACTGGAGAGCTTTCAATGTGTCCCCTATGTTTGGGAGACACGGAGGACTTGAGTTTGATGACAAGAACACTGAGTCAGCCTGTGGAGACGAGATGTAGGTTGCTGTGATGGAAGCTGCCTGTGATCCCAGCACTTTTGGGGTCAAGGGGTGCTTGTTTATTTCCCACAGAGCATGTTTATTTCCTATAAAGACCAACAGACACAGAAATGGAGGGCAAGCAAGGCCAGGCCTTTGGCCAACTTGGGTGCCGTTCAGAAGAAAGTGAAGAAACCCTATGGTAAGAAGCTGAAGGTTAACATGAGATCCCTAGGGTTTCCCACCTGGCACAAGATGTGTCTTGCAGGATCCAGGTAACAGCACAGGCGAAGTCCTTGGTGATACAATCTCCAGAGAATGAGGAAAGTGCCTGCCAGGGAAGGAGTAGGCCTTACTTATCTGCAAAGTCAGCCCTCATCACACCCTCAACAGGGCCTTTCCTTTCCTCTTTCTATGCCATCCTCTGCCTGTTCCCACCTGATCAGAAAACATCTGGAAAGCACAGGGCAATGGGAAGGGAAGAGTCAGTAGGACAAAGAACCTACCACCTTCCTTGAGGCTGCAGCTCTCAAGGTGAGGGAGGGGAGATCTGACATTGAATAAAATTCCACATGTGGATTTTGTTTTGGTCTGAACATTTTGACTTCAGAATCAGAAATCTAAAGTTACTACTTAATATCTATTACCTGCCTTTTACCTAGAGTTGAGCAGGAAATTCTCAGCTCTATTGATGTATTCAAGTAGCAGCAGTGGAGGGTAATCTCATTAAATAATTGTAATGAGAGAGCGAGAGAGAAATAGTAATTATAATAATAAGCTGCATTTTGATTACATAACAGTTGTGCTTGTTCAAGTACCAGGTAAATCTACCTTGGCACCAGAACCAAAGACCCATTCACGACCACAGCAGGGCCTGCCACGTAGAGCGAGCAGCCACGGGAGGCCGTGGGAGCTGGCAAGGCTGCTGGAGAGGGGCTGGAGCCACCTCCGGTGCCCTGTGGAAGCAGGTGTCTTGTGAGACTGAAGAGTCTCTGGATTTATGGAAGGAGTGGTCAGGAACCAAAAACAGATTGTTTTCACCCAAAGAGGGAGGCTGAGGATGCAATAGAGATATTCTCATTACCATTTGAAACTAGCTAAGCCTCGGTTGCCTTCCTGCTCCCCTTCTCCAAGCCCAGGATGCGAATGGATGAAGGAGTCTTTCCAAAACCTTGCAGTGAAAGCGTTGTCTGAATTCCAAGTCAATGATGTGATTTCAGTAGTATTTTAAATCAGGTTCAGGTTAACAGAGGGCAGGTCAATGAGGCTGTGATGAAGACACAAAGGCCCAGTTCCTGAGTTCCGTGAAAATTCATCTGGAGTCCATTGTCCCTCGCCGGTGCCCACAGTGGCAGCAGT